>NC_091230.1:285128-405354 GCF_040958095.1 Procambarus clarkii | reverse complement strand
GTAGAGGGGCTATGTCTGCTACTTTAAGTGCATCTGGTATCTCCCCCGTGTCCAAGCTCTTCCTCCACACTATACTGAGTGCCTGTGCTACCGGCACTTTGCATTTCTTTATAAATATTGAATTCCATGAGTCTGGACCTGGGGCCGAGTGCATGGGCCCAGTGCATTTGTCCCAAACCTCACTGCAGTTTTCAAAATATCCCAAACATCCCAATTTCGACGCCTGAGCCATATTTTGGAGCCAAATTCTGGCTCTCTGCACGTATTCGCAGTCTGAAATTACGACTATTTATTCAAACATATGCCAAGTCCTGAAAGCGGCAGTGAGTCACATTTTGCACAAACTCCCTTGCAGTTTTCGAAATATCCCAAATATCTCAATTTCGACACCTGAGCCATATTTTGGAGCCAAATTCAAGCACTCTGCACGTATTCGCAGTTTGAAATTAGGACTTTTTATACCCAACATATGCAAAGTTCTGAAAGCGGCTTTTGGTCAAATTTGTCCCAAACCCCCCTGCAGTTTTCAAAATATCCCAAATATCCCAATTTCGAGACCTGAGCCATATTTTGGGCCAAACTCTGGCTCTCTGCACGTATTCGCAGTTTGAAATTACGAATTTTTTATACCCAATATATGCCAAGTACTGAAAGCGGCGTTTGGTAACATTTGTCCCAAACCCCCCTGCAGTTTTCAAAATATCCCAAACATCCCAATTTCAAGGCCTGGGCCATATTTTGGAGCCAAATTCTGGCTCTATGCACGTATTCGCGGTTTGAAATTACGACATTTTATACCCAACAAATGCCAAGTCTTAAAAGCGGCAGAGAGTCACATTTCGCACAAACTCCCCTGCAGTTTTCGAAATATACCAAATATCCCAATTTCGAGGCCTGAGCCAAATTTTGGAGCCAAATTCTGGCTCTATGCACGTATTCGTGGTTTGAAATTACGACATTTTATACCCAACATATGCCAAGCCCTGAAAGCAACAGTGAGTCACATTTCGCACAAACTCCACTGCATTTTTCGAAATATACTAAATATCCCTATTTTGAGGCCTGAGCCATATTTTGGAGCCAAATTCTGGCTCTCTGCACGTATACACAGTTTGAAATTACGACTTTTTTATACCCAACATATGCCAAGTACTGAAAGTGGCGTTTGGTCACATTTGTCCCAAACCTCCCTGCAGTTTTCAAAATATCCCAAACATCCCAATTTCGAGGCATGAGCCATATTTTGGAGCCAAATTCTGGCTCTATGCACGTATTCGCAGTTTGATATTACGATTTTTATACCCAACATATGCCAAGTACTGAAAGCGGCAGTGAGTCACATTTTGCACAAACTCCCCTGCAGTTTTCGAAATATCCCAAATATCCTAATTTCGAGGCCTGAGCTATATTTTGGAGCCAAATTCTGGCTCTCTGCACGTATTCGCAGTTTGAAACTACAACTTTTTTATACCCAACATATGCCAAGTACTGAAAGCGGCGTTTGGTTACATTTGTCCCAAACCTCCCTGCAGTTTTCAAAATATCCCAAACATCACAATATCGAGGCCTCAGCCATATTTTGGAGCCAAATTCTGGGTCTCTGCACGTATTCGCAGTTTGATATTACGATTTTTATACCCAACATATGCCAAGTACTGAAAGCGGCAGTGAGTCACATTTTGCAAAAACTCCCCTGCAATTTTCGAAATATCATAAATATCCCAATTTTGAGGCCTGAGCCATATTTTTGAGCCAAATTCTGGCTCTCTGCACGTATTCGCAAACTCCCCAGCAGTTTTCGAAATATCCCAAACATCCCAATTTCGAGGCCTGAGCCATATTTTGGAAACAAATTCTGGCTCTCTGCACGTATTCGCAGTTTGATATTACGATTTTTATACCCAACATATGCCAAGTACTGAAAGCGCCAGTGAGTCACATTTTGCACAAATTCCCCTGCAGTTTTCGAAATACCCCAAAAATCCCAATTTCGAGGCGAGAGCCATATTTTAGAGCCAAACTCAGGCTCTCTGCACGTATTCACAGTTTGAAATTACGACTTTTTTATACCCAACATATGTCAAGTACTGAAAGCGGCAGTGAGTCACATTTCGCACAAACTCCCCTGCAGTTTTCGAAATATCCCAAATATCTCAATTTCGACACCTGAGCCATATTTTGGAGCCAAATT
This sequence comes from Procambarus clarkii, assembly GCF_040958095.1. Taxonomy (NCBI): domain Eukaryota; kingdom Metazoa; phylum Arthropoda; class Malacostraca; order Decapoda; family Cambaridae; genus Procambarus; species Procambarus clarkii. The sequence goes on along the minus strand of NC_091230.1, from coordinate 403,163 downwards.
CAAGCACTCTGCACGTATTCGCAGTTTGAAATTAGGACTTTATATACCCAACATATGCCAAGTACTGAAAGTGGCGTTTGGTTATATTTGTCCCAAACCTCCCTGCAGTTTCAAAATATCCCAAACATCCCAATTTCGAGGCCTGAGCCATATTTTGGAGCCAAATTCTGGCTCTATGCATGTATTCGCGGTTTGAAATTACGACATTTTATGCCCAACATATGCCAAGTCCTGAAAGCGGCAGTGAGTCACATTTCACACAAACTGCACTGCAGTTTTCAAAATATCCCAAATATCCCAATTTCGAGGCCTGAGCAATATTTGGGAGCCAAATTCTGGCTCTCTGCACGTATTCGCAGATTGAAATTACGACTTTATATACCCAACATATGCCAAGTACTGTTAGCGACGTTTGGTCATATTTGTCCCAAACCTCACTGCAGTTTTCAAAATATCTCAAACATCCCAATTTCGACGCCTGAGCCATATTTTGGAGCCAAATTCTGGCTCTCTGCACGTATTCGCAGTTTGAAATTACGACTATTTATTCAAACATATGCCAAGTCCTGAAAGCGGCAGTGAGTCACATTTTGCACAAACTCCCTTGCAGTTTTCGAAATATCCCAAATATCTCAATTTCGACACCTGAGCCATATTTTGGAGCCAAATTCAAGCATTCTGCACGTATTCGCAGTTTGAAATTAGGACTTTTTATACCCAACATATGCCAAGTACTGAAAGCGGCGTTTGGTTACATTTGTCCCAAACCTCCCTGCAGTTTTCAAAATATCCCAAACATCACAATATCGAGGCCTCAGCCATATTTTGGAGCCAAATTCTGGGTCTCTGCACGTATTCGCAGTTTGATATTACGATTTTTATACCCAACATATGCCAAGTACTGAAAGCGGCAGTGAGTCACATTTTGCAAAAACTCCCCTGCAATTTTCGAAATATCATAAATATCCCAATTTTGAGGCCTGAGCCATATTTTTGAGCGAAATTCTGGCTCTCTGCACGTATTCGCAAACTCCCCAGCAGTTTTCGAAATATCCCAAACATCCCAATTTCGAGGCCTGAGCCATATTTTGGAAACAAATTCTGGCTCTCTGCACGTATTCGCAGTTTGATATTACGATTTTTATACCCAACATATGCCAAGTACTGAAAGCGCCAGTGAGTCACATTTTGCACAAATTCCCCTGCAGTTTTCGAAATACCCCAAAAATCCCAATTTCGAGGCGAGAGCCATATTTTAGAGCCAAACTCAGGCTCTCTGCACGTATTCACAGTTTGAAATTACGACTTTTTTATACCCAACATATGTCAAGTACTGAAAGCGGCAGTGAGTCACATTTCGCACAAACTCCCCTGCAGTTTTCGAAATATCCCAAATATCTCAATTTCGACACCTGAGCCATATTTTGGAGCCAAATTCAAGCACTCTGCACGTATTCGCAGTTTGAAATTAGGACTTTATATACCCAACATATGCCAAGTACTGAAAGTGGCGTTTGGTTATATTTGTCCCAAACCTCCCTGCAGTTTCAAAATATCCCAAACATCCCAATTTCGAGGCCTGAGCCATATTTTGGAGCCAAATTCTGGCTCTATGCATGTATTCGCGGTTTGAAATTACGACATTTTATGCCCAACATATGCCAAGTCCTGAAAGCGGCTGTGAGTCACATTTCACACAAACTGCACTGCAGTTTTCAAAATATCCCAAATATCCCAATTTCGAGGCCTGAGCAATATTTGGGAGCCAAATTCTGGCTCTCTGCACGTATTCGCAGATTGAAATTACGACTTTATATACCCAACATATGCCAAGTACTGTTAGCGACGTTTGGTCATATTTGTCCCAAACCTCACTGCAGTTTTCAAAATATCTCAAACATCCCAATTTCGACGCCTGAGCCATATTTTGGAGCCAAATTCTGGCTCTCTGCACGTATTCGCAGTTTGAAATTACGACTATTTATTCAAACATATGCCAAGTCCTGAAAGCGGCAGTGAGTCACATTTTGCACAAACTCCCTTGCAGTTTTCGAAATATCCCAAATATCTCAATTTCGACACCTGAGCCATATTTTGGAGCCAAATTCAAGCATTCTGCACGTATTCGCAGTTTGAAATTAGGACTTTTTATACCCAACATATGCCAAGTACTGAAAGCGGCGTTTGGTAACATTTGTCCCAAACCCCCCTGCAGTTTTCAAAATATCCCAAGCATCCCAATTTCAAGGCCTGAGCCATATTTTGGAGCCAAATTCTGGCTCTATGCACGTATTCGCGGTTTGAAATTACGACATTTTATACCCAACATATGCCAAGTCTTGAAAGCGGCAGAGAGTCACATTTTGCACAAACTCCCCTGCAGTTTTCGAAATATCCCAAATATCCCAATTTCGAGGACTGAGCCATATTTTGGAGCCAAATGCTGGCTCTCTGCACGTATTCGCTGTTTGAAATTACGACTTTTTTATGCCCAACATATGCCAAGTACTAAACGCGGCGTTTGGTCACATTTGTCCCAAACCCCCCCCCCCCTGTGGTTTTCAAAATATCCCAAACATCCCTATTTCGAGGCCTGAGCCAAATTTTGGAGCCAAATTCTGGCTCTATGCACGTATTCGTGGTTTGAAATTACGACATTTTATACCCAACATATGCCAAGCCCTGAAAGCGGCAGTGAGTCACATTTCGCACAAACTCCACTGCATTTTTCGAAATATACTAAATATCCCTATTTTGAGGCCTGAGCCATATTTTGGAGCCAAATTCTGGCTCTCTGCACGTATACACAGTTTGAAATTACGACTTTTTTATACCCAACATATGCCAAGTACTGAAAGTGGCGTTTGGTCACATTTGTCCCAAACCTCCCTGCAGTTTTCAAAATATCCCAAACATCCCAATTTCGAGGCATGAGCCATATTTTGGAGCCAAATTCTGGCTCTATGCACGTATTCGCAGTTTGATATTACGATTTTTATACCCAACATATGCCAAGTACTGAAAGCGGCAGTGAGTCACATTTTGCACAAACTCCCCTGCAGTTTTCGAAATATCCCAAATATCCTAATTTCGAGGCCTGAGCTATATTTTGGAGCCAAATTCTGGCTCTCTGCACGTATTCGCAGTTTGAAACTACAACTTTTTTATACCCAACATATGCCAAGTACTGAAAGCGGCGTTTGGTTACATTTGTCCCAAACCTCCCTGCCGTTTTCAAAATATCCCAAACATCACAATATCGAGGCCTCAGCCATATTTTGGAGCCAAATTCTGGCTCTCTGCACGTATTCGCAGTTTGATATTACGATTTTTATACCCAACATATGCCAAGTACTGAAAGCGGCAGTGAGTCACATTTTGCAAAAACTCCCCTGCAATTTTCGAAATATCATAAATATCCCAATTTTGAGGCCTGAGCCATGTTTTTGAGCCAAATTCTGGCTCTCTGCACGTATTCGCAAACTCCCCAGCAGTTTTCGAAATATCCCAAACATCCCAATTTCGAGGCCTGAGCCATATTTTGGAGCCAAATTCTGGCTCTATGCACGTATTCGAGGTTTGAAATTACGATATTTTATACCCAACATATGCCAAGCCCTGAAAGCGGCAGTGAGTCACATTTCGCACAAACTCCACTGCATTTTTCGAAATATACTAAATATCCTTATTTTGAGGCCTGAGCCATATTTTGGAGCCAAATTCTGGATCTCTGCACGTATACACAGTTTGAAATTACGACTTTTTATACCCAACATATGCCAAGTACTGAAAGTGGCGTTTGGTCACATTTGTCCCAAACCTCCCTGCAGTTTTCAAAATATCCCAAACATCCCAATTTCGCGGCATGAGCCATATTTTGGAGCCAAATTCTGGCTCTATGCACGTATTCGCAGTTTGATATTACGATTTTTATACCCAACATATGCCAAGTACTGAAAGCGGCAGTGAGTCACATTTTGCACAAACTCCCCTGCAGTTTTCGAAATATCCCAAATATCCTTATTTCGAGGCCTGAGCTATATTTTGGAGCCAAATTCTGGCTCTCTGCACGTATTCGCAGTTTGAAATTATGAATTTATATACCCAACATATGCCAAGTACTGAAAGCGGCGTTTCGTCACTTTTGTCCCAAACCTTCCTGCAGTTTTCAGAATATCCCAAACATCCCAATTTCAAGGCCTGAGCCATATTTTGGAGTAAAATTCTGGCTCTATGCACGTATTCGCAGATTAAAACTACGATTTTTGTACCCAACATATGCCAAGTCCTGAAAGCGGCAGTGAGTCACATTTCCCACAAACTCCCCTGCAGTTTTCGAAATATCCCAAATATCCCAATTTTGAGGCCTGAGCCATATTTTGGAGCCAAATTCAAGCTCTCTGCACGTATTCGCAGTTTGAAATTATGACTTTTTATACCCAACATATGTCAAGTTCTGTAAGCAGCGTTTGGTCATATTTGTCCCAAACCCCCCTGCAGTTTTCAAAATATCCCAAACTACCCAATTTCGAGGACTGAGCAATATTTTGGTGCCAAATTCTGGCTCTATGCACGTATTCGCAGTTTGAAATTACGACTTTTTATACCCAACATATGCCAAGTGTTGAAAGTGGCGTTTGGTTATATTTGTCCCAAACCTCCCTGCAGTTTTCAAGATATCCCAAACATCACAATATCGAGGCCTGAGCCATATTTTGGAGCCAAATTCTGGCTCTCTGCACGTATTCGCAGTATGAAATTACGAATTTTTTATACCCAACATATGCCAAGTACTGAAAGCGGCGTTTGGTAACATTTGTCCCAAACCTCCCAGCAGTTTTCAAAATATCCCAAACATCACATATCAAGGCCTGAGCCATATTTTGGAGCCAAATTCTGGCTCTCTGCACGTATTCGCAGTTTAATATTACGATTTTTATACCCAACATATGCCAAGTACTGAAAGGGGCAGTGAGTCACATTTTGCACAAACTCCCCTGCAGTTTTCGAAATATCCCAAACATCCCAATTTCGAGGTGTGAGCCATATTTTTGAGCCAAACTCTGGCTCTCTGCACGTATTCGCAGTTTGAAATTACGACTTTTTTATACCCAACGTATGCCAAGTACTGAAAGCGGCGTTTGGTCACATTTGTCCCAAACCCCCCTGCAGTTTTCAAAATATCCCAAACATCCCAATTTTGAGGCCTGAGCCATATTTTGGAGCCAAATTCTGGCTCTCTGCACGTATTCGCAGTATGAAATTACGACTTTTTATACCCAACATATGCCAAATACTGAAAGCGGCAGTGAGTCACATTTTGCTCAAACTCCCCTGCAGTTTTCAAAATATCCCAAACATCCCACTTTCAAGGCCTGAGCCATATTTTGGAGCCAAATTCAAGCTCTCTGCACGTATTCGCAGTTTGAAATTCCTACTTTTTATAACCAACATATGCCAAGTTCTGTAAGCAGCGTTTGGTCATATTTGTCCCAAACCCCCCTGCAGTTTTCAAAATATCCCAAACTACCCAATTTCGAGAACTGAGCAATATTTTGGAGCCAAATTCTGGCTCTATGCACGTATTCGCAGTATGAAATTACAAATTTTTTATACCCAACATATGCCAAGTGTTGAAAGCGGCGTTTGGTTATATTTGTCCCAAACCTCCCAGCAGTTTTCAAAATATCCCAAACATCCCAATTTTGAGGCCTGAGCCATATTTTGGAGCATAATTCTGGCTCTATGCACGTATTTGCGGTTTGAAATTACGACATTTTATACCCAACATATGCCAAGTCTTGAAAGCGGCAGTGAGTCACATTTCGCACAAACTCCCCTGCAGTTTTCGAAATATCCCAAATATCCAAATTTCGAGGACTGAGCCATATTTTGGAGCCAAATGCTGGCTCTCTGCACGTATTCGCAGTTTGAAATTACGACTTTTTTATGCCTAACATATGCCAAGTACTGAACGCGGCATTTGGTCACATTTGTCCCAATCCCCCCACTGTAGTTTTCAAAATATCCCAAACATCCCTATTTCGAGCCCTGAGCCAAATTTTGGAGCCAAATGCTGGCTCTCAGCACGTATTCGCAGTTTGATATTAGGATTTTTATACCCAACATATGCCAAGTACTGAAAGCGGCAGTAAGTCACATTTTGCACAAACTCCCCTGCAATTTTCGAAATATCATAAATATCCCAATTTTGAGGCCTGAGCCATATTTTTGAGCCAAATTCTGGCTCTCTGCACGTATTCGCAGTTTGAAATTACGACTTTTTTATACCCAATTTATGCCAAGTACTGAAAGCGGCGTTTGGTAACCTTTGTCCCAAACCCTCCTGCAGTTTTCAAAATATCTCAAACATCGCAATTTCGAGGCCTGAGCCATATTTTGGAGCCAAATTCTGGCTCTATGCACGTATTCGAGGCTTGAAATTACGATATTTTATACCCAACATATGCCAAGTCCTGAAACCGGCAGTGAGTCACATTTCGCACAAACTCCCCTGCAGTTTTCGAAATATCCCAAATATCCAAATTTCGAGGCCTGAGCCATATTTTGGAGCCAAATTCTGGCTCTATGCACGTATTCGCAGATTGAAATTACGACTTTTTATACCCAACATATGCCAATTCCTGAAAGCGGCAGTAAGTCACATTTTGCACAAACTTCCCTCCAGTTTTCGAAATATCCCAAATATCCCAATTTCGAGGCCTGAGCAATATTTTCGAGCCAAATTCTGGCTCTCTGCACGTATTCGCAGTTTGAAATTACGACTTTTTATACGCAACATATGCCAAGTCCTGAAAGTGGCGTTTGGTTACATTTGTCCCAAACCTCCCTGCAGTTTCAAAATATCCCAAACATCCCAATTTCGAGGCCTGAGCCATATTTTGGAGCCAAATTCTGGCTCTATGCATGTATTCGCGGTTTGAAATTACGACATTTTATGCCCAACATATGCCAAGTCCTGAAAGCGGCAGTGAGTCACATTTCACACAAACTGCACTGCAGTTTTCAAAATATCCCAAATATCCCGATTTCGAGGCCTGAGCAATATTTGGGAGCCAAATTCTGGCTCTCTGCACGTATTCGCAGATTGAAATTACGACTTTATATACCCAACATATGCCAAGTACTGTAAGCGACGTTTGGTCATATTTGTCCCAAACCTCACTGCAGTTTTCAAAATATCTCAAACATCCCAATTTCGACGCCTGAGCCATATTTTGGAGACAAATTCTGGCTCTCTGCACGTATTCGCAGTTTGAAATTACGACTATTTATTCAAACATATGCCAAGTCCTGAAAGCGGCAGCGAGTCACATTTTGCACAAACTCCCTTGCAGTTTTCGAAATATCCCAAATATCTCAATTTCGACACCTGAGCCATATTTTGGAGCCAAATTCAAGCACTCTGCACGTATTCGCAGTTTGAAATTAGGACTTTTTATACCCAACATATGCCCAGTACTGAAAGCGGCGTTTGGTAACATTTGTCCCAAACCCCCCTGCAGTTTTCAAAATATCCCAAACATCCCAATTTCAAGGCCTGAGCCATATTTTGGAGCCAAATTCTGGCTCTATGCACGTATTCGCGGTTTGAAATTACGACATTTTATACCCAACATATGCCAAGTCTTGAAAGCGGCAGAGAGTCACATTTCGCACAATCTCCCCTGCAGTTTTCGAAATATCCCAAATATCCCAATTTCGAGGACTGAGCCATATTATGGAGCCAAATTCTGGCTCTATGCACGTATTCGCGGTTTGAAATTACGACATTTTATACCCAACATATGCCAAGCCCTGAAAGCGGCAGTGAGTCACATTTCGCACAAACTCCACTGCATTTTTCGAAATATACTAAATATCCCTATTTTGAGGCCTGAGCCATATTTTGGAGCCATATTTTGGAGCCAAATTATGGCTCTCTGCACGTATACACAGTTTGAAATTACGATTTTTTTATACCCAACATATGCCAAGTACTGAAAGTGGCGTTTGGTCACATTTGTCCCAAACCTCCCTGCAGTTTTCAAAATATCCCAAACATCCCAATTTCGAGGCATGAGCCATATTTTGGAGCCAAATTCTGGCTCTATGCACGTATTCGCAGTTTGATATTACGATTTTTATACCCAACATATGCCAAGTACTGAAAGCAGCAGTGAGTCACATTTTGCACAAACTCCCCTGCAGTTTTCGAAATATCCCAAATAGCCTAATTTCGAGGCCTGAGCTATATTTTGGAGCCAAATTCTGGCTCTATGCACGTATTCGAGGCTTGAAATTACGATATTTTATACCCAACATATGCCAAGTCCTGAAACCGGCAGCGAGTCACATTTCGCACAAACTCCCCTGCAGTTTTCGAAATATCCCAAATATCCCAATTTTGAGGCCTGAGCCATATTTTGGAGCCAAATTCTGGCTCTCTGCACGTATTCGCAGTATGAAATTACGACTTTTTATACCCAACATATGCCAAATACTGAAAGCGGCAGTGAGTCACATTTTGCTCAAACTCCCCTGCAGTTTTCAAAATATCCCAAACATCCCACTTGCATGGCCTGAGCCATATTTTGGAGCCAAATTCAAGCTCTCTGCACGTATTCGCAGTTTGAAATTATGACTTTTTATACCCAACATATGTCAAGTTCTGTAAGCAGCGTTTGGTCATATTTGTCCCAAACCCCCCTGCAGTTTTCAAAATATCCCAAACTACCCAATTTCGAGGACTGAGCAATATTTTGGTGCCAAATTCTGGCTCTGTGCACGTATTCGCAGTTTGAAATTACGACTTTTTATACCCAACATATGCCAAGTGTTGAAAGTGGCGTTTGGTTATATTTGTCCCAAACCTCCCTGCAGTTTTCAAAATATCCCAAACATCACAATATCGAGGCCTGAGCCATATTTTGGAGCCAAATTCTGGCTCTCTGCACGTATTCGCAGTTTGATATTACGATTTTTATACCCAACATATGCCAAGTACTGAAAGCGCCAGTGAGTCACATTTTGCACAAATTCCCCTGCAGTTTTCGAAATACCCCAAAAATCCCAATTTCGAGGCGAGAGCCATATTTTGGAGCCAAACTCAGGCTCTCTGCACGTATTCACAGTTTGAAATTACGACTTTTTTATACCCAACATATGCCAAGTACTGAAAGTGGCAGTGAGTCACATTTCGCACAAATTCCCCTGCAGTTTTCGAAATATCCCAAATATCCCAATTTCGAGGCTTGAGCAATATTTTGGAGCCAAATTCTGGCTCATTGTACGTATTCGCAGTTTGAAATTACGACCTTTTTTATGCCCAACATATGCCAAGTACCGAAAGGGGCAGTAAGTCACATTTTGCACAAACTCCCCTGCAGTTTTCGAAATATCCCAAACATCCCAATTTCGAGGTGTGAGCCATATTTTGGAGCCAAACTCTGGCTCTCTGCACGTATTCGCAGTTTGAAATTACGACTTTTTTATACCCAACGTATGCCAAGTACTGAAAGCGGCGTTTGGTCACATTTGTCCCAAACCCCCCTGCAGTTTTCAAAATATCCCAAACATCCCAATTTTGAGGCCTGAGCCATATTTTGGAGCCAAATTCTGGCTCTCTGCACGTATTCGCAGTATGAAATTACGACTTTTTATACCCAACATATGCCAAATACTGAAAGCGGCAGTGAGTCACATTTTGCTCAAACTCCCCTGCAGTTTTCAAAATATCCCAAACATCCCACTTTCAAGGCCTGAGCCATATTTTGGAGCCAAATTCAAGCTCTCTGCACGTATTCGCAGTTTGAAATTCCTACTTTTTATAACCAACATATGCCAAGTTCTGTAAGCAGCGTTTGGTCATACTTGTCCCAAACCCCCCTGCAGTTTTCAAAACATCCCAAACTACCCAATTTCGAGGACTGAGCAATATTTTGGAGCCAAATTCTGGCTCTATGCACGTATTCGCAGTATGAAATTACGAATTTTTTATACCCAACATATGCCAAGTGTTGAAAGTGGCGTTTGGTTATATTTGTCCCAAACCTCCCAGCAGTTTTCAAAATATCCCAAACATCCCAATTTTGAGGCCTGAGCCATATTTTGGAGCCTAATTCTGGCTCTATGCACGTATTCGCGGTTTGAAATTACGACATTTTATACCCAACATATGCCAAGTCTTGAAAGCGGCAGTGAGTCACATTTCGCACAAACTCCCCTGCAGTTTTCGAAATATCCCAAATATCCCAATTTCGAGGACTGAGCCATATTTTGGAGCCAAATGCTGGCTCTCTGCACGTATTCGCAGTTTGAAATTACGACTTTTTTATGCCTAACATATGCCAAGTACTGAACGCGGCATTTGGTCACATTTGTCCCAATCCCCCCACTGTAGTTTTCAAAATATCCCAAACATCCCTATTTCGAGGCCTGAGCCAAATTTTGGAGCCAAATTCTGGCTCTATGCATGTATTCGTGGTTTGAAATGACGACATTTTATACCCAACATATGCCAAGCCCTGAAAGCGGCAGTGAGTCACATTTCGCACAAACTCCCCTGCAGTTTTCGAAATATCCCAAATATCCCAATTTCGAGGACTGAGCCATATTTTGGAGCCAAATTCTGGCTCTCTGCACGTATACGCAGTTTGAAACTACGACTTTTTTATACCCAATATATGTCAAGTACTGAAAGCGGCGTTTGGTTACATTTGTCCCAAACCTCCCTGCAGTTTTCAAAATATCCCAAACATCACAATATCGAGGCCTCAGCCATATTTTGGAGCCAAATTCTGGCTCTCTGCACGTATTCGCAGTTTGATATTAGGATTTTTATACCCAACATATGCCAAGTACTGAAAGCGGCAGTGAGTCACATTTTGAACAAACTCCCCTGCAATTTTCGAAATATCATAAATATCCCAATTTTGAGGCCTGAGCCATATTTTTGAGCCAAATTCTGGCTCTCTGCACGTATTCGCAGTTTGAAATTACGACTTTTTTATACCCAATTTATGCCAAGTACTGAAAGCGCCGTTTGGTAACCTTTGTCCCAAACCCTCCTGCAGTTTTCAAAATATCTCAAACATCGCAATTTCGAGGCCTGAGCCATATTTTGGAGCCAAATTCTGGCTCTATGCACGTATTCGAGGCTTGAAATTACGATATTTTATACCCAACATATGCCAAGTCCTGAAACCGGCAGTGAGACAAATTTTGCACAAACTCCCCTGCAGTTTTCGAAATATCCCAAATATCCCAATATCGAGGCCTGAGCCATATTATAGAGCCAAATTCTGGCTCTCTCCAAGTATTCGCAGTTTAATATTACGATTTTATACCCAACATATGCCAAGTACTGAAAGCGGCAGTGAGTCACATTTTGCACAAACTCCCCTGTAGTTTTCGAAATATCCCAAACATCCCAATTTCGAGGCCTGAACCTTATTTTGGAGCCAGACTCTGGCTCTCTCCACGTATTCGCAGTTTGAAATTACGAATTTTTTATACCCAATATATGCCAAGTACTGAAAGCGGCGTTTGGTAACATTTGTCCCAAACCCCCCCTGCAGTTTTCAAAATATCACAAACTTCCCAATTTCGAGGCCTGAGCCATATTTTGGAGCCAAATTCTGGCTCTATGCACGCATTCGCGGTTTGAAATTACGATATTTTATACCCAACATATGCCAAGTCCTGAAAGCGGCAGTGAGACACATTTCACACAAACTGCACTGCAGTTTTCAAAATATCCCAAATATCCCAATTTCGAGGCCTGAGCAATATTTGGGAGCCAAATTCTGGCTCTCTGCACGTATTCACAGTTTAATATTATGATTTTATACCCAACATATGCCAAGTACTGAAAGCGGCAGTGAGTCACATTTTGCACAAACTCCCCTGTAGTTTTCGAAATATCCCAAACATCCCAATTTCGAGGCCTGAGCCTTATTTTGGAGCCAGACTCTGGCTCTATGCACGTATTCGCGGTTTGAAATTACGATATTTTATACATAACATATGCCAAGCCCTGAAAGCGGCAGTGAGTCACATTTCACACAAACTCCCCTGCAGTTTTCGAAATATCCCAAATATCCCAATTTTGAGGCCTGATCCATATTTTGGAGCAAAATTCTGGCTCTCTGCACGTATTCGCAGTTTGAAATTACGACTTTATATACCCAACATATGCCAAGTACTGAAAGTGGCGTTTGGTTACATTTGTCCCAAACCTCCTTGCAGTTTCAAAATATCCCAAACATCCCAATTTCGAGGCCTGAGCCATATTTTGGAGCCAAATTCTGGCTCTATGCATGTATTCGCGGTTTGAAATTACGACATTTTATGCCCAACATATGCCAAGTCCTGAAAGCGGCAGTGAGTCACATTTCACACAAACTGCACTGCAGTTTTCAAAATATCCCAAATATCCCTATTTCGAGGCCTGAGCAATATTTGGGAGCCAAATTCTGGCTCTCTGCACGTATTCGCAGATTGAAATTACGACTTTATATACCCAACATATGCCAAGTACTGTAAGCGACGTTTGGTCATATTTGTCCCAAACCTCACTGCAGTTTTCAAAGTATCTCAAACATCCCAATTTCGACGCCTGAGACATATTTTGGAGCCAAATTCTGGCTCTCTGCACGTATTCGCAGTTTGAAATTACGACTATTTATTCAAACATATGCCAAGTCCTGAAAGCGGCAGTGAGTCACATTTTGCACAAACTCCCTTGCAGTTTTCGAAATATCCCAAATATCTCAATTTCGACACCTGAGCCATATTTTGGAGCCAAATTCAAGCACTCTGCACGTATTCGCAGTTTGAAATTAGGACTTTTTATACCCAACATATGCAAAGTTCTGAAAGCGGCTTTTGGTCAAATTTGTCCTAAACCCCCCTGCAGTTTTCAAAATATCCCAAATATCCCAATTTCGAGGCCTGAGCCATATTTTAGAGCCAAATTCTCGCTCTCTGCACGTATTCGCAGTTTGAAATTACGACTTTATATACCCAACACATGCCAAGTACTGAAAGCGGCGTTTGGTCACATTTGTCCCAAACCTCCCTGCAGTTTTCAAAATATCCCAAATATCCTAATTTCAAGGCCTGAGCCATATTATAGAGCCAAATTCTGGCTCTCTGCACGTATTTACAGTTTGAAATTTCGACTTTTTTATACCCAACATATGTCAATTACTGAAAGCGGCGTTTGGTGACATTTGTCCCATACCCTCCTGCAGTTTTCAAAATATCCTAAACATCCCAATTTCGAGGCCTGAGCCGTACTTTGGAGCCAAATTCTGGCTCTATGCACGTATACGCAGTTTGAAATTACGACTTTTTTATACCCAACATATGCCAAGTACTGAAAGCGGCAGTGAGTCACATTTCGCACAAACTCCCCTGCAGTTTTCGAAATATCCCAAATATCCCAATTTCGAGGCTTGAGCAATATTTTGGAGCCAAATTCTGGCTCTCTGCACGTATTCGCAGTTTGAAATTACGACTTTTTTATACCCAACATATGCCATGTACTGAAAGCGGCGTTTGGTCACATTTGTCCCAAACCCCCCCTGCAGTTTTCAAAATATCCCAAACATCCCAATTTCGAGGCCTTTGCCATATTTTGGAGCCAACTTCTGGCTCCATGCACGTATTCGCGGTTTGAAATTACGACATTTTATGCCCAACATATGCCAAGTCCTAAAAGCGACAGTGAGTCACAATTCCCACAAACTCCCCTGCAGTTTTCGAAATATCCTAAATATCCCAATTTTGATGCCTGAGGAATATTTTGGAGCCAACTTCTGGCTCTCTGCACGTATTCGCAGTTTGAAATTACGACTTTTTATACCCAACATATGCCAAGTACTGAAAGCGGCGTTTGGTCACATTTGTCCCAAACCCCCCTGCAGTTTTCAAAATATCCCAAACATCCCAATTTCGAGGACTGAGCAATATTTTGGAGCCAAATTCTGGCTCTATGCACGTATTCGCAGTTTGAAATTACGACTTTTTATACCCAACATATGCCAAGTCCTGAAAGCAGCAGTGAGTCAAATTTTGCACAAACTCCCTTACAGTTTTCGAAATATCCCAAATATCCCAATTTCGAGGCCTGAGCCATATTTTGGAGCCAACTTCTGGCTCTCTACACGTATTCGCAGTATGAAATTACGAATTTTTTATACCCAACATATGCCAAGTGTTGATAGCGGCGTTTGGTTATATTTGTCCCAAACCTCCCTGCAGTTTTCAAAATATCCCAAACATCCCAATTTCGAGGACTGAGCCATATTTTGGAGCCAAATTCTGGCTCTCTGCACGTATTCGCAGTTTGATATTACGATTTTTATACCCAACATATGCCAAGTACTGAAAGCGCCAGTGAGTCACATTTTCCACAAATTCCCCTGCTGTTTTCGAAATTCCCAAAAAACCCCAATTTCGAGGCGTGAGCCATATAATGGAGCCAAACTCAGGCTCTCTGCACGTATTCGCAGTTTGATATTACGATTTTTATACCCAACATATGCCAAGTACTGCAAGCGCCAGTGAGTCACATTTTGCACAAATTCCCCTGCAGTTTTCAAAATATCACAAATATCCCAATTTCAAGGCCTGAGCCATATTTTGGAGCCAAATTCTCGCTCTCTGCACGTATTTGCAGTTTGAAATTACGACTTTATATACCCAACACATTCCAAGTACTGAAAGCGGTGTTTGGTCACATTTGTCCCAAACCTCCCCTGCAGTTTTCAAAATATCCCAAATATCCTAATTTGGAGGCCTGAGCCATATTATAGAGCCAAATTCTGGCTCTCTGCACGTATTCGCAGTTTGAAATTTCGACTTTTTTATACCCAACATATGCCAAGTCCTGATAGCGGCAGTGAGTCACATTTTGCACAAACTCCCCTGCAGTTTTCGAAATATCCCAAATATCCCAATTTCGAGGCCTGAGCCATATTTTGGAGCCAAATTCTGGCTCTCTGCACGTATTCGTAGTTTGAAATTGCGACTTTTTTATACCCAACATATGCCAAGTTCTGAAAGCGGCGTTTGGTCACATTTGTCCCAATCCCCACTGCAGTTTTCAAAATATCCCAAATATCCTAACTTCAAGGCCTGAGCCATATTATAGAGCCAAATTCTGGCTCTCTGCACGTATTTACAGTTTGAAATTTCGACTTTTTATATCCAACATATGCCAAGTACTGAAAGCGGCCTTTGGTTACATCTGTCCCAAACCCCTCTGCAGTTTTCAAAATATCCCAAACATCCCAATTTCGAGGCCTGAGCCATATTTTGTAGCCAAATTTTGGCTCTCTGCACGTATTCGCACTTTGAAATTACGACTTTTTATACCCAACATATGCAAAGTTCTGAAAGCGGCGTTTGGTCATATTTTTCCCAAACCCCCCTGCAGTTTTCAAAATATCCCAAACATCCCAATTTCGAGGCCTGAGCCGTATTTTGGAGCCAAATTCTGGCTCTATGCACGTATTCGCAGTTTGAAATTACGACTTTTTATACCCAACATATGCCAAGTCCTGAAAGCGGCAGTGAGTGACATGTTGCACAAACTCCCCTGCAGTTTTTGAAATATCCCAAATAACCCAATTAAGAGGCCTGAGCAATATTTTGGAGCCAGATTCTGGCTCTCTGCACGTATTCGCAGTTTGAAATTACGACTTTTTTATACCCAACTGTGACAATAATCTCCTTCAAGAGATTGAGCCTGCTCTTCCCTCCAAATACGTCGCTACAAATCTATACAAAACTAATATGGAAGAAATATTCAACAACGACAACAACATCTCCAAGGTTTGCCAGAGAGCAAAACGTATGCAGCCAGGAACACCTGCTCCACCTCGAACCGCCAAACTACCTGTCTTGTCGCCTGCTCCTCGCTGATTGGCTGCGGGTCCAGCTGCAACTACACTCTACCCACCATACTACTTGATGTTTGGGGCCGCCACGACCTCAGTCTTCAGAATATCCCGTGCTTTCGACAAGTTAACACATCTCGTTGGTAGACTAAGCCCCAGGCTTACGTGTACTAAGAGAAGTGATAGCTTGAAGCCAATATTCCGGCACCTATTTACTTTGTTTATCATACACTGGTTATTTGCTCACTTGTCTTAACGTAACTTTTCATTTTGCCATTTGATTATTCTTATTACTTTGATTGATTGATTTTATTATACGAATTTGTATGTCCATTTTATTCATGTTTTGCTTTCTTTAACGTAATTAAAATTTCATTGTTAAAATTTACTTGTGTTTTGTGTGTCTTCTCCTCACCTTACCACAGACGAAGTTCCAGATTTTCTATTTTTTTTTTCTATATGTGACGAGGCCATACCCCTAGCTTTTGAACAGCCAAACACCAACGCGTTACCGTCACACAACATATACCAAGTACTGAAAGCGGTGTTTGGTTACATTTGTCTCAATCCTTCTTGCAGTTTTCAAAATATCCAAAACATCCCAATTTCGAGGCCTGAGCCATATTTTGGAGCCAAATTCTGGCTCTCTGCACGTATTCGCAGTTTGATATTACGATTTTTATACCCAACATATGCCAAGTACTGAAAGCGCCAGTGAGTCACATTTTGCACAAATTCCCATGCAGTTTTCGAAATTCCCCAAAAATCCCAATTTCGAGGCATGAGCCATATTTTGGAGCCAAACTCAGGCTCTCTGCACGTATTCGCAGTTTGAAATTACGACTTTTTTATACCCAATATATGCCAAGTACTGAAAGCGGCAGTGAGTCACATTTCGCACAAACTCCCCTGCTGTTTTCGAAATTCCCCAAAAATCCCAATTTCGAGGCCTGAGCTATATTTTGGAGCCAAATTCTGGCTCTCTGCACGTATTCGCCGTTTGAAATTACGACTATTTTATACCCAACATATGCCAAGTAATGAAAGCGCCGTTTGGTCACATATGTCCGAAACCCCCTTGCAGTTTTCAAAATATCCCAAACATCCCAATTTCGAGGCCTGAGCCATATTTTGGACCCAAATTCTGGCTCTCTGCACGTATTCGCCGTTTGAAATTACGATTTTTTATAGCCAACATGTGCCTAGTAATGAAAACGGCGTTTGGTCACATACATCCCAAACCCCCCTGCAGTTTTCAAAATATCCCAAACATCCCAATTTCGAGGACTGAGCAATATTTTGGAGCCAAATTCTGGCTCTATGCACGTATTCGCGGTTTGAAATTACGACATTTTATACCCAACATATGCCAAGTCCTGAAAGCGGCAGTGAGTCACATTTCGCACAAACTCCCCTGCAGTTTTCGTAATATCCCAAATATCCCAATTTCGAGGCCTGAGCCATATTTTGGAGCCAAATTCAGGCTCTCTGCACGTATTCGCAGTTTGAAATTACGACTTTTTTATACCCAACATATGCCAAGTACTGAAAGCGGCGTTTGGTCACATTTGTCCCAAACCCCCCCTGCAGTTTTCAAAATATCCCAAACATCCCAATTTCGAGGCCTTAGCCATATTTTGGAGCCAAATTCTGGCTCCATGCACGTATTCGCGGTTTGAAATTACGACATTTTATACCCAACATATGCCAAGTCCTAAAAGCGGCAGTGAGTCACATTTCCTACAAACTCCCCTGCAGTTTTCGAAATATCCTAAATATTCCAATTTTGAGGCCTGAGTCATATTTTGGAGCCAAATTCTGGCTCTCTGCACGTATTCGCAGTTTGAAATTACGACTTTTTATACCAAACATATGCCAAGTACTGAAAGCGGCAGTGAGTCACATTTTGCTCAAACTCCCCTGCAGTTTTCAAAATATCCCAAACATCCCACTTTCATGGCCTGAGCCATATTTTGGAGCCAAATTCAAGCTCTCTGCACGTATTCGCAGTTTGAAATTATGACTTTTTATACCCAACATATGCCAAGTGTTGAAAGCGGCGTTTGGTTATATTTGTCCCAAACCTCCCTGCAGTTTTCAAAATATCCCAAACATCACAATATCGAGGCCTGAGCCATATTTTGGAGCCAAATTCAAGCTCTCTGCACATATTCGCAGTTTGATATTACGATTTTTATACCCAACATATGACAAGTACTGAAAGCGGCAGTGAGTCACATTTCGCACAAACTCCCCTGCAGTTTTCGAAATATCCCAAATATCCCAATTTCGAGGCGTGAGCCATATTTTGGAGCCAAATTCAGGCTCTATGCACGTATTCGCGGTTTGAAATTACCACTTTTTTATACCCAACATATGCCAAGTACTGTAAGCGGCGTTTGGTCACATTTGTTTCAAACCTCCCTGCAGTTTTCAAAATATCCCAAACATCATAATTTCGAGGCCTGAACCATATTTTGGAGCCAAATTCTGGATCTCTGCACGTATTCGCAGTTTGAAATTACGACTTTTTTTTACCCAACATATACCAAGTACTGAAAGCAGCGTTTGGTCACATTTGTCCCAAACCCCCTTGCAGTTTTCAAAATATCCCAAACATCCCAATTTCGAGGCCTGATCCATATTTTGGAGCCAAATTCTGGCTCTATGCACGTATTCGCAGTTTGAAATTACGACAATTTATACCCAACATATGCCAAGTCCTGAAAGCGACAGTGAGTCACATTTCGCACAAACTCCCCTGCAGTTTTCGATATATCCCAAATATCCCAATTTTGAGGCCTGAGCCATATTTTGGAGCCAACTTCTGGCTCTCTGCACGTATTCGCAGTATGAAATTACGAATTTTTTATACCCAACATATGCCAAGTACTGAAAGCGCCGTTTGGTTACATTTGTCCCAAACCTCCCTGCAGTTTTCAAAATATCCCAAACATCACAATATCGAGGCCTGAGCCATATTTTGGAGCCAAATTCTGGCTCTCTGCACGTATTCGCAGTTTGATATTACGATTTTTATACCCAACATATGCCAAGAACTGAAAGGGGCAGTGAGTCACATTTTGCACAAACTCCCCTGCAGTTTTCGAAATATCCCAAACATCCCAATTTCGAGGTGTGAGCCATATTTTGGAGCCAAACTCTGGCTCTCTGCACGTATTCGCAGTTTGAAATTACGACTTTTTTATACCCAATGTATGCCAAGTACTGAAAGCAGCGTTTGGTCACATTTGTCCCAAACCCCCCCTGCAGTTTTCAAAATATCCCAAACATCCCACTTTCAAGGCCTGAGCCATATTTTAAAAGCCAAATTCAAGCTCTCTGCACGTTTTCGCAGTTTGAAATTACGACTTTTTATACCCAACATATGCCAAGTTCTGAAAGCGGCGTTTGGTCATATTTGTCCCAAACCCTCCTTCAGTTTTCAAAATATCCCAAACATCCCAATTTCGAGGACTGAGCAATATTTTGGAGCCAAATTCTGGCTCTCTGCACGTATTCGCAGTTTGAAATTACGACTTTATATACCCAACATATGCCAAATTCTGTAAGCAGCGTTTGGTCATATTTGTCCCAAACCCCCCTGCAGTTTTCAAAATATCCCAAACTACCCAATTTCGAGGACTGAGCAATATTTTGGTGCCAAATTCTGGCTCTATGCACGTATTCGCAGTTTGAAATTACGACTTTTTATACCCAACATATGCCAAGTGTTGAAAGTGGCTTTTGGTTATAGTTGTCCCAAACCTCCCTGCAGTTTTCAAAATATCCCAAACATCACAATATCGAGGCCTGAGCCATATTTTGGAGCCAAGTTCTGGCTCTCTGCACGTATTCGCAGTTTGATATTACGATTTTTATACCCAACATATGCCAAGTACTGAAAGCGCCAGTGAGTCACATTTTGCACAAATTCCCCTGCAGTTTTCGAAATACCCCAAAAATCACAATTTCGAGGCGAGAGCCATATTTTGGAGCCAAACTCAGGCTCTCTGCACGTATTCACAGTTTGAAATTTCGACTTTTTTATACCCAACATATGTCAAGTACTGAAAGCGGCAGTGAGTCACATTTCGCACAAACTCCCCTGCAGTTTTCGAAATATCCCAAATATCCCAATTTCGAGGCTTGAGCAATATTTTGGAGCCAAATTCTGGCTCATTGCACGTATTCGCAGTTTGAAATTACGACCATTTTTATGCCCAACATATGCCAAGTACTGAATGCGGCGTTTGGTCACATTTTTCCCAAACCGTCCGTGCAGTTTTCAAAATATCCCAAACATCCCAATTTCAAGGACTGAGCAATATTTTGGAGCCAAATTCTGGCTCTATGCACGTATTCGCAGTTTGAAATTACGAATTTTTATACCCAACATATGCCAAGTCCTGAAAGCGGCAGTGAGTCAAATTTTGCACAAACTCCCCTACAGTTTTCGAAATATCCCAAATATCCCAATTTCGAGGCCTGAGCCATATTTTGGAGCCAACTTCTGGCTCTCTGCACGTATTCGCAGTATGAAATTACGAATTTTTTATACCCAACATATGCCAAGTACTGAAAGCGGCGTTTGGTAACATTTGTCCCAAACCTCCCTGCAGTTTTCAAAATATCCCAAACATCACATATCGAGGCCTGAGCCATATTTTGGAGCCAAATTCTGGCTCTCTGCACGTATTCGCAATTTAATATTACGATTTTTATACCCAACATATGCCAAGTACTGAAAGAGGCAGTGAGTCACATTTTGCACAAACTCCCCTGCAGTTTTCGAAATATCCCAAACATCCCAATTTCGAGGTGTGAGCCATATTTTTGAGCCAAACTCTGGCTCTCTGCACGTATTCGCAGTTTGAAATTACGACTTTTTTATACCCAACGTATGCCAAGTACTGAAAGCGGCGTTTGGTCACATTTGTCCCAAACCCCCCTGCAATTTTCAAAATATCCCAAACATCCCAATTTCCAGGCCTTAGCCATATTTTGGAGCCAAATTCTTGCTCCATGCACGTATTCGTGGTTTGAAATTACGACATTTTATACCCAACATATGCCAAGTCCTGAAAGCGGCAGTGAGTCACATTTCCCACAAACTCCCCTGCAGTTTTCGAAATATCCCAAACATCCCAATTTTGAGGCCTGAGCCATATTTTGGAGCCAAATTCTGGCTCTCTGCACGTATTCGCAGTTTGATATTACGATTTTTGTACCCAACGTATGCCAAGTACTGAAAGCGCCAGTGTCACATTTTGCACAAATTCCCCTGCAGTTTTCGAAATACCCCAAAAATCCCAATTTCGAGGCGAGAGCCATATTTTGGAGCCAAACTCAGGCTCTCTGCACGTATTCACAGTTTGAAATTACGACTTTTTTATACCCAACATATGTCAAGTACTGAAAGCGGCAGTGAGTCACATTTCGCACAAACTCCCCTGCAGTTTTCGAAATATCCCAAATATCCCAATTTCGAGGTTTGAGCAATATTTTGGAGCCAAATTCTGGCTCATTGTACGTATTCGCAGTTTGAAATTACGACCTTTTTTATGCCCAACATATGCCAAGTACTGAATGCGGCGTTTGGTCACATTTTTCCCAAACCGTCCGTGCAGTTTTCAAAATATCCCAAACATCCCAATTTCAAGGACTGAGCAATATTTTGGAGCCAAATTCTGGCTCTATGCACGTATTCGCAGTTTGAAATTACGAATTTTTATACCCAACATATGCCAAGTCCTGAAAGCGGCAGTGAGTCAAATTTTGCACAAACGTCCCTACAGTTTTCGAAATATCCCAAATATCCCAATTTCGAGGCCTGAGCCATATTTTGGAGCCAACTTCTGGCTCTCTGCACGTATTCGCTGTATGAAATTACGAATTTTTTATACCCAACATATGCCAAGTACTGAAAGCGGCGTTTGGTAACATTTGTCCCAAACCTCCCTGCAGTTTTCAAAATATCCCAAACATCACATATCAAGGCCTGAGCCATATTTTGGAGCCAAATTCTGGCTCTCTGCACGTATTCGCAGTTTAATATTACGATTTTTATACCCAACATATGCCAAGTACTGAAAGGGGCAGTGAGTCACATTTTGCACAAACTCCCCTGCAGTTTTCGAAATATCCCAAACATCCCAATTTCGAGGTGTGAGCCATATTTTTGAGCCAAACTCTGGCTCTCTGCACGTATTCGCAGTTTGAAATTACGACTTTTTTATACCCAACGTATGCCAAGTACTGAAAGCGGCGTTTGATCACATTTGTCCCAAACCCCCCTGCAGTTTTCAAAATATCCCAAACATCCCAATTTTGAGGCCTGAGCCATATTTTGGAGCCAAATTCTGGCTCTCTGCACGTATTCGCAGTATGAAATTACGACTTTTTATACCCAACATATGCCAAATACTGAAAGCGGCAGTGAGTCACATTTTGCTCAAACTCCCCTGCAGTTTTCAAAATATCCCAAACATCCCACTTTCAAGGCCTGAGCAATATTTTGGAGCCAAATTCTGGCTCTATGCACGTATTCGCAGTATGAAATTACGAATTTTTTATACCCAACATATGCCAAGTGTTGAAAGTGGCGTTTGGTTATATTTGTCCCAAACCCCCCAGCAGTTTTCAAAATATCCCAAACATCCCAATTTTGAGGCCTGAGCCATATTTTGGAGCCTAATTCTGACTCTATGCACGTATTCGCGGTTTGAAATTACGACTTTTTTATGCCCAACATATGCCAAGTACTGAACCCGGCATTTGGTCACATTTGTCCCAATCCCCCCACTGTAGTTTTCAAAATATCCCAAACATCCCTATTTCGAGGCCTGAGCCAAATTTTGGAGCCAAATTCTGGCTCTATGCATGTATTCGTGGTTTGAAATGACGACATTTTATACCCAACATATGCCAAGTCCTGAAAGCGGCGTTTGGTAACCTTTGTCCCAAACCCTCCTGCAGTTTTCAAAATATCTCAAACATCGCAATTTCGAGGCCTGAGCCATATTTTGGAGCCAAATTCTGGCTCTATGCACGTATTCGAGGCTTGAAATTACGATATTTTATACCCAACATATGCCAAGTCCTGAAACCGGCAGTGAGTCACATTTTGCACAAACTTCCTTCCAGTTTTCGAAATATACTAAATATCCCTATTTTGAGGCCTGAGCCATATTTTGGAGCCACATTCTGGCTCTCTGCACGTATACACAGTTTGAAATTACGACTTTTTATACCCAACATATGCCAAGTACTGAAAGCAGCAGTGAGTCACATTTTGCACAAACTCCCCTGCAGTTTTCAAAATATCCCAAACATCCCACTTTCGAGGCCTGAGCCATATTTTGGAGCCAAATTCAAGCTCTCTGCACGTATTCGCAGTTTGAAATTACAACTTTTTATACGCAACATATGCCAAGTTCTGAAAGCGGCGTTTCGTCTGTTTGGTCCCAAACCCCCCTGCAATTTTCAAAATATCCCAAACATCCCAATTTCGAGGACAGAGCAATATTTTTCAGCCAAATTCTGGCTCTATGCACGTATTCGCAGTTTGAAATTACGACTTTTTATACCCAACATATGCCAAGTCCTGAAAGCGGCAGTGAGTCAAATTTTGTACAAACTCCCCTGCAGTTTTCGAAATATCCCAAATATCCCAATATCGAGGCCTGAGCCATATTATGGAGCCAAATTCTGGCTCTCTCCAAGTATTCGCAGTTTAATATTACGATTTTATACCCAACATATGCCAAGTACTGAAAGCGGCAGTGAGTCACATTTTGCACAAACTCCCCTGTAGTTTTCGAAATATCCCAAACATCCCAATTTCGAGGCCTGAGCCTTATTTTGGAGCCAAATTCTGGCTCTATGCACGTATTCGCGGTTTGAAATTACGATATTTTATACCCAACATATGCCAAGTCCTGAAAGCGGCAGTGAGACACATTTCACACAAACTGCACTGCAGTTTTCAAAATATCCCAAATATCCCAATTTCGAGGCCTGAGCAATATTTGGGAGCCAAATTCTGGCTCTCTGCACGTATTCACAGTTTGAAATTACGACTTTTTTATGCCCAACATATGCCACGTACTGAAAGCGGTGTGTGGTCACATTTGTCCCAAACCCCCCCCCCCCCCTGCAGTTTTCAAAATATCCCAAACATCCCAATTTCGAGGCCTGAGCAATATTATGGAGCCAAATTCTGGCTCTATGCACGTATTCGCGGTTTGAAATTACGATATTTTATACATAACATATGCCAAGCCCTGAAAGCGGCAGTGAGTCACATTTCACACAAACTCCCCTGCAGTTTTCGAAATATCCCAAATATCCCAATTTTGAGGCCTGATCCATATTTTGGAGCAAAATTCTGGCTCTCTGCACGTATTCGCAGTTTGAAATTATGAATTTATATACCCAACATATGCCAAGTACTGAAAGCGGCGTTTCGTCACTTTTGTCCCAAACCTCCCTGCAGTTTCAAAATATCCCAAACATCCCAATTTCGAGGCCTGAGCCATATTTTGGAGCCAAATTCTGGCTCTAAGCATGTATTCGCGGTTTGAAATTACGACATTTTATGCCCAACATATGCCAAGTCCTGAAAGCGGCAGTGAGTCACATTTCACACAAACTGCACTGCAGTTTTCAAAATATCCCAAATATCCCAATTTCGAGGCCTGAGCAATATTTGGGAGCCAAATTCTGGCTCTCTGCACGTATTCGCAGATTGAAATTACGACTTTATATACCCAACATATGCCAAGTACTGTAAGCGACGTTTGGTCATATTTACCTGGTTGATACCTGGTTGATGGGGTTCTGGGAGTCTTCTACTCCCCAAGCCCGGCCCGAGGCCAGGCTCGACTTGTGAGAGTCTGGTCCACCAGGCTGTTGCTTGTAGCGGCCCGCAGGCCCACATACCCACCACAGCCCGGCTGGTCCGGCACTCCTTGGAGGAATAAATCTAGTTTCCTCTTGAAAATGTCCACGGTTGTTCCGGCAATATTTCTTATGTTTGCTGGGAGGACGTTGAACAACCGCGGACCTCTGATGTTTATACAGTGTTCTCTGATTGTGCCTATGGCACCTCCGCTCTTCATTGGTTCTATTCTTCATTTTCTTCCATGTCGTTCACTCCAGTACGTTGTTATTTTACTGTGTAGATTTGGTACTTGGCCCTCCAGTATCTTCCAGGTGTATATTATTTGATATCTCTCTCGTCTTCTTTCTAGTGAGTACATTTGGAGGGCTTTGAGACGATCCCAATAATTTAGGTGCTTTATTGCGTCTATGCGTGCCGTATATGTTCTCTGTATTTCCTCTATTTAAGCAATCTCTCCTGCTTTGAAGGGGGAAGTGAGTACTGAGCAGTACTCAAGACGGGACAACACAAGTGCCTTGAAGAGCACAACCATTGTGATGGGATCCCTGGATTTGAAAGTTCTCGTAATCCATCCAATCATTTTTCTGGCTGTCGCAATATTTGCTTGGTTATGCTCCCCAAACGTTAGGTCGTCAGACATTATTATTCCCAAATCCTTTACATGCTGTTTTCCTACTATGGGTACATTTGATTGTGTTTTGTACTCTGTATTATGTTTAAGGTCCTCATTTTTACCGTACCTGAGTACCTGGAATTTATCACTGTTAAACATCATGTTATTTTCTGATGCCCAGTCGAAAACTTTATTAATATCAGCTTGAAGTTTTTCAATGTCCTCAGCCGAGGTAATTTTCATACTGATTTTTGTGTCATCTGCAAAGGATGATACGAAGCTGTGACTTGTATTTTTGTCTATATCTGATATGAGAATAAGGAAAAGCAGTGGTGCAAGGACTGTACCCTGAGGTACAGAGCTTTTCACTGCACTTGGACTAGATTTTATATGGTTGACAGTTACTCGCTGAGTCCTGTTTGACAGAAAACTGAGTATCCAGCGTCCTACTTTACCGGTTATTCCCATTGACTTCATTTTGTGTGCTATCACGCCATGGTCACATTTATCGAAGGCCTTTGCGAAGTCCGTGTATATCACATCAGCATTCTGTTTCTCTTCTAATGCCTCAGTGACTTTGTCGTAGTGCTCAAGTAGCTGTGAGAGGCACGATCTTCCCGCTCGAAATCCATGTTGGCCTGGGTTATGAAGGTCATTGGTCTCCATGAAATTGGTGACCTGACTCCTAATCACTCTCTCAAAAACTTTTATGATGTGCGATGTTAGTGCAACTGGTCTATAATTTTTTGCCAATGCTTTGCTCCCTCCCTTGTGTAGAGGGGCTATGTCTGCTACTTTAAGTGCATCTGGTATCTCCCCCGTGTCCAAGCTCTTCCTCCACACTATACTGAGTGCCTGTGCTACCGGCACTTTGCATTTCTTTATAAATATTGAATTCCATGAGTCTGGACCTGGGGCCGAGTGCATGGGCCCAGTGCATTTGTCCCAAACCTCACTGCAGTTTTCAAAATATCCCAAACATCCCAATTTCGACGCCTGAGCCATATTTTGGAGCCAAATTCTGGCTCTCTGCACGTATTCGCAGTCTGAAATTACGACTATTTATTCAAACATATGCCAAGTCCTGAAAGCGGCAGTGAGTCACATTTTGCACAAACTCCCTTGCAGTTTTCGAAATATCCCAAATATCTCAATTTCGACACCTGAGCCATATTTTGGAGCCAAATTCAAGCACTCTGCACGTATTCGCAGTTTGAAATTAGGACTTTTTATACCCAACATATGCAAAGTTCTGAAAGCGGCTTTTGGTCAAATTTGTCCCAAACCCCCCTGCAGTTTTCAAAATATCCCAAATATCCCAATTTCGAGACCTGAGCCATATTTTGGGCCAAACTCTGGCTCTCTGCACGTATTCGCAGTTTGAAATTACGAATTTTTTATACCCAATATATGCCAAGTACTGAAAGCGGCGTTTGGTAACATTTGTCCCAAACCCCCCTGCAGTTTTCAAAATATCCCAAACATCCCAATTTCAAGGCCTGAGCCATATTTTGGAGCCAAATTCTGGCTCTATGCACGTATTCGCGGTTTGAAATTACGACATTTTATACCCAACAAATGCCAAGTCTTAAAAGCGGCAGAGAGTCACATTTCGCACAAACTCCCCTGCAGTTTTCGAAATATACCAAATATCCCAATTTCGAGGCCTGAGCCAAATTTTGGAGCCAAATTCTGGCTCTATGCACGTATTCGTGGTTTGAAATTACGACATTTTATACCCAACATATGCCAAGCCCTGAAAGCAACAGTGAGTCACATTTCGCACAAACTCCACTGCATTTTTCGAAATATACTAAATATCCCTATTTTGAGGCCTGAGCCATATTTTGGAGCCAAATTCTGGCTCTCTGCACGTATACACAGTTTGAAATTACGACTTTTTTATACCCAACATATGCCAAGTACTGAAAGTGGCGTTTGGTCACATTTGTCCCAAACCTCCCTGCAGTTTTCAAAATATCCCAAACATCCCAATTTCGAGGCATGAGCCATATTTTGGAGCCAAATTCTGGCTCTATGCACGTATTCGCAGTTTGATATTACGATTTTTATACCCAACATATGCCAAGTACTGAAAGCGGCAGTGAGTCACATTTTGCACAAACTCCCCTGCAGTTTTCGAAATATCCCAAATATCCTAATTTCGAGGCCTGAGCTATATTTTGGAGCCAAATTCTGGCTCTCTGCACGTATTCGCAGTTTGAAACTACAACTTTTTTATACCCAACATATGCCAAGTACTGAAAGCGGCGTTTGGTTACATTTGTCCCAAACCTCCCTGCAGTTTTCAAAATATCCCAAACATCACAATATCGAGGCCTCAGCCATATTTTGGAGCCAAATTCTGGGTCTCTGCACGTATTCGCAGTTTGATATTACGATTTTTATACCCAACATATGCCAAGTACTGAAAGCGGCAGTGAGTCACATTTTGCAAAAACTCCCCTGCAATTTTCGAAATATCATAAATATCCCAATTTTGAGGCCTGAGCCATATTTTTGAGCCAAATTCTGGCTCTCTGCACGTATTCGCAAACTCCCCAGCAGTTTTCGAAATATCCCAAACATCCCAATTTCGAGGCCTGAGCCATATTTTGGAAACAAATTCTGGCTCTCTGCACGTATTCGCAGTTTGATATTACGATTTTTATACCCAACATATGCCAAGTACTGAAAGCGCCAGTGAGTCACATTTTGCACAAATTCCCCTGCAGTTTTCGAAATACCCCAAAAATCCCAATTTCGAGGCGAGAGCCATATTTTAGAGCCAAACTCAGGCTCTCTGCACGTATTCACAGTTTGAAATTACGACTTTTTTATACCCAACATATGTCAAGTACTGAAAGCGGCAGTGAGTCACATTTCGCACAAACTCCCCTGCAGTTTTCGAAATATCCCAAATATCTCAATTTCGACACCTGAGCCATATTTTGGAGCCAAATTCAAGCACTCTGCACGTATTCGCAGTTTGAAATTAGGACTTTATATACCCAACATATGCCAAGTACTGAAAGTGGCGTTTGGTTATATTTGTCCCAAACCTCCCTGCAGTTTCAAAATATCCCAAACATCCCAATTTCGAGGCCTGAGCCATATTTTGGAGCCAAATTCTGGCTCTATGCATGTATTCGCGGTTTGAAATTACGACATTTTATGCCCAACATATGCCAAGTCCTGAAAGCGGCAGTGAGTCACATTTCACACAAACTGCACTGCAGTTTTCAAAATATCCCAAATATCCCAATTTCGAGGCCTGAGCAATATTTGGGAGCCAAATTCTGGCTCTCTGCACGTATTCGCAGATTGAAATTACGACTTTATATACCCAACATATGCCAAGTACTGTTAGCGACGTTTGGTCATATTTGTCCCAAACCTCACTGCAGTTTTCAAAATATCTCAAACATCCCAATTTCGACGCCTGAGCCATATTTTGGAGCCAAATTCTGGCTCTCTGCACGTATTCGCAGTTTGAAATTACGACTATTTATTCAAACATATGCCAAGTCCTGAAAGCGGCAGTGAGTCACATTTTGCACAAACTCCCTTGCAGTTTTCGAAATATCCCAAATATCTCAATTTCGACACCTGAGCCATATTTTGGAGCCAAATTCAAGCATTCTGCACGTATTCGCAGTTTGAAATTAGGACTTTTTATACCCAACATATGCCAAGTACTGAAAGCGGCGTTTGGTTACATTTGTCCCAAACCTCCCTGCAGTTTTCAAAATATCCCAAACATCACAATATCGAGGCCTCAGCCATATTTTGGAGCCAAATTCTGGGTCTCTGCACGTATTCGCAGTTTGATATTACGATTTTTATACCCAACATATGCCAAGTACTGAAAGCGGCAGTGAGTCACATTTTGCAAAAACTCCCCTGCAATTTTCGAAATATCATAAATATCCCAATTTTGAGGCCTGAGCCATATTTTTGAGCGAAATTCTGGCTCTCTGCACGTATTCGCAAACTCCCCAGCAGTTTTCGAAATATCCCAAACATCCCAATTTCGAGGCCTGAGCCATATTTTGGAAACAAATTCTGGCTCTCTGCACGTATTCGCAGTTTGATATTACGATTTTTATACCCAACATATGCCAAGTACTGAAAGCGCCAGTGAGTCACATTTTGCACAAATTCCCCTGCAGTTTTCGAAATACCCCAAAAATCCCAATTTCGAGGCGAGAGCCATATTTTAGAGCCAAACTCAGGCTCTCTGCACGTATTCACAGTTTGAAATTACGACTTTTTTATACCCAACATATGTCAAGTACTGAAAGCGGCAGTGAGTCACATTTCGCACAAACTCCCCTGCAGTTTTCGAAATATCCCAAATATCTCAATTTCGACACCTGAGCCATATTTTGGAGCCAAATTCAAGCACTCTGCACGTATTCGCAGTTTGAAATTAGGACTTTATATACCCAACATATGCCAAGTACTGAAAGTGGCGTTTGGTTATATTTGTCCCAAACCTCCCTGCAGTTTCAAAATATCCCAAACATCCCAATTTCGAGGCCTGAGCCATATTTTGGAGCCAAATTCTGGCTCTATGCATGTATTCGCGGTTTGAAATTACGACATTTTATGCCCAACATATGCCAAGTCCTGAAAGCGGCTGTGAGTCACATTTCACACAAACTGCACTGCAGTTTTCAAAATATCCCAAATATCCCAATTTCGAGGCCTGAGCAATATTTGGGAGCCAAATTCTGGCTCTCTGCACGTATTCGCAGATTGAAATTACGACTTTATATACCCAACATATGCCAAGTACTGTTAGCGACGTTTGGTCATATTTGTCCCAAACCTCACTGCAGTTTTCAAAATATCTCAAACATCCCAATTTCGACGCCTGAGCCATATTTTGGAGCCAAATTCTGGCTCTCTGCACGTATTCGCAGTTTGAAATTACGACTATTTATTCAAACATATGCCAAGTCCTGAAAGCGGCAGTGAGTCACATTTTGCACAAACTCCCTTGCAGTTTTCGAAATATCCCAAATATCTCAATTTCGACACCTGAGCCATATTTTGGAGCCAAATTCAAGCATTCTGCACGTATTCGCAGTTTGAAATTAGGACTTTTTATACCCAACATATGCCAAGTACTGAAAGCGGCGTTTGGTAACATTTGTCACAAACCCCCCTGCAGTTTTCAAAATATCCCAAGCATCCCAATTTCAAGGCCTGAGCCATATTTTGGAGCCAAATTCTGGCTCTATGCACGTATTCGCGGTTTGAAATTACGACATTTTATACCCAACATATGCCAAGTCTTGAAAGCGGCAGAGAGTCACATTTTGCACAAACTCCCCTGCAGTTTTCGAAATATCCCAAATATCCCAATTTCGAGGACTGAGCCATATTTTGGAGCCAAATGCTGGCTCTCTGCACGTATTCGCTGTTTGAAATTACGACTTTTTTATGCCCAACATATGCCAAGTACTAAACGCGGCGTTTGGTCACATTTGTCCCAAACCCCCCCCCCCCCTGTGGTTTTCAAAATATCCCAAACATCCCTATTTCGAGGCCTGAGCCAAATTTTGGAGCCAAATTCTGGCTCTATGCACGTATTCGTGGTTTGAAATTACGACATTTTATACCCAACATATGCCAAGCCCTGAAAGCGGCAGTGAGTCACATTTCGCACAAACTCCACTGCATTTTTCGAAATATACTAAATATCCCTATTTTGAGGCCTGAGCCATATTTTGGAGCCAAATTCTGGCTCTCTGCACGTATACACAGTTTGAAATTACGACTTTTTTATACCCAACATATGCCAAGTACTGAAAGTGGCGTTTGGTCACATTTGTCCCAAACCTCCCTGCAGTTTTCAAAATATCCCAAACATCCCAATTTCGAGGCATGAGCCATATTTTGGAGCCAAATTCTGGCTCTATGCACGTATTCGCAGTTTGATATTACGATTTTTATACCCAACATATGCCAAGTACTGAAAGCGGCAGTGAGTCACATTTTGCACAAACTCCCCTGCAGTTTTCGAAATATCCCAAATATCCTAATTT
This sequence comes from Procambarus clarkii, assembly GCF_040958095.1. Lineage (NCBI taxonomy): Eukaryota > Metazoa > Arthropoda > Malacostraca > Decapoda > Cambaridae > Procambarus > Procambarus clarkii. Next base: position 371,681 of record NC_091230.1, on the reverse strand, counting down.
CGAGGCCTGAGCTATATTTTGGAGCCAAATTCTGGCTCTCTGCACGTATTCGCAGTTTGAAACTACAACTTTTTTATACCCAACATATGCCAAGTACTGAAAGCGGCGTTTGGTTACATTTGTCCCAAACCTCCCTGCCGTTTTCAAAATATCCCAAACATCACAATATCGAGGCCTCAGCCATATTTTGGAGCCAAATTCTGGCTCTCTGCACGTATTCGCAGTTTGATATTACGATTTTTATACCCAACATATGCCAAGTACTGAAAGCGGCAGTGAGTCACATTTTGCAAAAACTCCCCTGCAATTTTCGAAATATCATAAATATCCCAATTTTGAGGCCTGAGCCATGTTTTTGAGCCAAATTCTGGCTCTCTGCACGTATTCGCAAACTCCCCAGCAGTTTTCGAAATATCCCAAACATCCCAATTTCGAGGCCTGAGCCATATTTTGGAGCCAAATTCTGGCTCTATGCACGTATTCGAGGTTTGAAATTACGATATTTTATACCCAACATATGCCAAGCCCTGAAAGCGGCAGTGAGTCACATTTCGCACAAACTCCACTGCATTTTTCGAAATATACTAAATATCCTTATTTTGAGGCCTGAGCCATATTTTGGAGCCAAATTCTGGCTCTCTGCACGTATACACAGTTTGAAATTACGACTTTTTATACCCAACATATGCCAAGTACTGAAAGTGGCGTTTGGTCACATTTGTCCCAAACCTCCCTGCAGTTTTCAAAATATCCCAAACATCCCAATTTCGCGGCATGAGCCATATTTTGGAGCCAAATTCTGGCTCTATGCACGTATTCGCAGTTTGATATTACGATTTTTATACCCAACATATGCCAAGTACTGAAAGCGGCAGTGAGTCACATTTTGCACAAACTCCCCTGCAGTTTTCGAAATATCCCAAATATCCTTATTTCGAGGCCTGAGCTATATTTTGGAGCCAAATTCTGGCTCTCTGCACGTATTCGCAGTTTGAAATTATGAATTTATATACCCAACATATGCCAAGTACTGAAAGCGGCGTTTCGTCACTTTTGTCCCAAACCTTCCTGCAGTTTTCAGAATATCCCAAACATCCCAATTTCAAGGCCTGAGCCATATTTTGGAGTAAAATTCTGGCTCTATGCACGTATTCGCAGATTAAAACTACGATTTTTGTACCCAACATATGCCAAGTCCTGAAAGCGGCAGTGAGTCACATTTCCCACAAACTCCCCTGCAGTTTTCGAAATATCCCAAATATCCCAATTTTGAGGCCTGAGCCATATTTTGGAGCCAAATTCAAGCTCTCTGCACGCATTCGCAGTTTGAAATTATGACTTTTTATACCCAACATATGTCAAGTTCTGTAAGCAGCGTTTGGTCATATTTGTCCCAAACCCCCCTGCAGTTTTCAAAATATCCCAAACTACCCAATTTCGAGGACTGAGCAATATTTTGGTGCCAAATTCTGGCTCTATGCACGTATTCGCAGTATGAAATTACGAATTTTTTATACCCAACATATGCCAAGTACTGAAAGCGGCGTTTGGTAACATTTGTCCCAAACCTCCCAGCAGTTTTCAAAATATCCCAAACATCACATATCAAGGCCTGAGCCATATTTTGGAGCCAAATTCTGGCTCTCTGCACGTATTCGCAGTTTAATATTACGATTTTTATACCCAACATATGCCAAGTACTGAAAGGGGCAGTGAGTCACATTTTGCACAAACTCCCCTGCAGTTTTCGAAATATCCCAAACATCCCAATTTCGAGGTGTGAGCCATATTTTTGAGCCAAACTCTGGCTCTCTGCACGTATTCGCAGTTTGAAATTACGACTTTTTTATACCCAACGTATGCCAAGTACTGAAAGCGGCGTTTGGTCACATTTGTCCCAAACCCCCCTGCAGTTTTCAAAATATCCCAAACATCCCAATTTTGAGGCCTGAGCCATATTTTGGAGCCAAATTCTGGCTCTCTGCACGTATTCGCAGTATGAAATTACGACTTTTTATACCCAACATATGCCAAATACTGAAAGCGGCAGTGAGTCACATTTTGCTCAAACTCCCCTGCAGTTTTCAAAATATCCCAAACATCCCACTTTCAAGGCCTGAGCCATATTTTGGAGCCAAATTCAAGCTCTCTGCACGTATTCGCAGTTTGAAATTCCTACTTTTTATAACCAACATATGCCAAGTTCTGTAAGCAGCGTTTGGTCATATTTGTCCCAAACCCCCCTGCAGTTTTCAAAATATCCCAAACTACCCAATTTCGAGGACTGAGCAATATTTTGGAGCCAAATTCTGGCTCTATGCACGTATTCGCAGTATGAAATTACAAATTTTTTATACCCAACATATGCCAAGTGTTGAAAGCGGCGTTTGGTTATATTTGTCCCAAACCTCCCAGCAGTTTTCAAAATATCCCAAACATCCCAATTTTGAGGCCTGAGCCATATTTTGGAGCATAATTCTGGCTCTATGCACGTATTTGCGGTTTGAAATTACGACATTTTATACCCAACATATGCCAAGTCTTGAAAGCGGCAGTGAGTCACATTTCGCACAAACTCCCCTGCAGTTTTCGAAATATCCCAAATATCCAAATTTCGAGGACTGAGCCATATTTTGGAGCCAAATGCTGGCTCTCTGCACGTATTCGCAGTTTGAAATTACGACTTTTTTATGCCTAACATATGCCAAGTACTGAACGCGGCATTTGGTCACATTTGTCCCAATCCCCCCACTGTAGTTTTCAAAATATCCCAAACATCCCTATTTCGAGCCCTGAGCCAAATTTTGGAGCCAAATGCTGGCTCTCAGCACGTATTCGCAGTTTGATATTAGGATTTTTATACCCAACATATGCCAAGTACTGAAAGCGGCAGTAAGTCACATTTTGCACAAACTCCCCTGCAATTTTCGAAATATCATAAATATCCCAATTTTGAGGCCTGAGCCATATTTTTGAGCCAAATTCTGGCTCTCTGCACGTATTCGCAGTTTGAAATTACGACTTTTTTATACCCAATTTATGCCAAGTACTGAAAGCGGCGTTTGGTAACCTTTGTCCCAAACCCTCCTGCAGTTTTCAAAATATCTCAAACATCGCAATTTCGAGGCCTGAGCCATATTTTGGAGCCAAATTCTGGCTCTATGCACGTATTCGAGGCTTGAAATTACGATATTTTATACCCAACATATGCCAAGTCCTGAAACCGGCAGTGAGTCACATTTCGCACAAACTCCCCTGCAGTTTTCGAAATATCCCAAATATCCAAATTTCGAGGCCTGAGCCATATTTTGGAGCCAAATTCTGGCTCTATGCACGTATTCGCAGATTGAAATTACGACTTTTTATACCCAACATATGCCAATTCCTGAAAGCGGCAGTAAGTCACATTTTGCACAAACTTCCTTCCAGTTTTCGAAATATCCCAAATATCCCAATTTCGAGGCCTGAGCAATATTTTCGAGCCAAATTCTGGCTCTCTGCACGTATTCGCAGTTTGAAATTACGACTTTTTATACGCAACATATGCCAAGTCCTGAAAGTGGCGTTTGGTTACATTTGTCCCAAACCTCCCTGCAGTTTCAAAATATCCCAAACATCCCAATTTCGAGGCCTGAGCCATATTTTGGAGCCAAATTCTGGCTCTATGCATGTATTCGCGGTTTGAAATTACGACATTTTATGCCCAACATATGCCAAGTCCTGAAAGCGGCAGTGAGTCACATTTCACACAAACTGCACTGCAGTTTTCAAAATATCCCAAATATCCCGATTTCGAGGCCTGAGCAATATTTGGGAGCCAAATTCTGGCTCTCTGCACGTATTCGCAGATTGAAATTACGACTTTATATACCCAACATATGCCAAGTACTGTAAGCGACGTTTGGTCATATTTGTCCCAAACCTCACTGCAGTTTTCAAAATATCTCAAACATCCCAATTTCGACGCCTGAGCCATATTTTGGAGACAAATTCTGGCTCTCTGCACGTATTCGCAGTTTGAAATTACGACTATTTATTCAAACATATGCCAAGTCCTGAAAGCGGCAGCGAGTCACATTTTGCACAAACTCCCTTGCAGTTTTCGAAATATCCCAAATATCTCAATTTCGACACCTGAGCCATATTTTGGAGCCAAATTCAAGCACTCTGCACGTATTCGCAGTTTGAAATTAGGACTTTTTATACCCAACATATGCCAAGTACTGAAAGCGGCGTTTGGTAACATTTGTCCCAAACCCCCCTGCAGTTTTCAAAATATCCCAAACATCCCAATTTCAAGGCCTGAGCCATATTTTGGAGCCAAATTCTGGCTCTATGCACGTATTCGCGGTTTGAAATTACGACATTTTATACCCAACATATGCCAAGTCTTGAAAGCGGCAGAGAGTCACATTTCGCACAATCTCCCCTGCAGTTTTCGAAATATCCCAAATATCCCAATTTCGAGGACTGAGCCATATTATGGAGCCAAATTCTGGCTCTATGCACGTATTCGCGGTTTGAAATTACGACATTTTATACCCAACATATGCCAAGCCCTGAAAGCGGCAGTGAGTCACATTTCGCACAAACTCCACTGCATTTTTCGAAATATACTAAATATCCCTATTTTGAGGCCTGAGCCATATTTTGGAGCCATATTTTGGAGCCAAATTATGGCTCTCTGCACGTATACACAGTTTGAAATTACGATTTTTTTATACCCAACATATGCCAAGTACTGAAAGTGGCGTTTGGTCACATTTGTCCCAAACCTCCCTGCAGTTTTCAAAATATCCCAAACATCCCAATTTCGAGGCATGAGCCATATTTTGGAGCCAAATTCTGGCTCTATGCACGTATTCGCAGTTTGATATTACGATTTTTATACCCAACATATGCCAAGTACTGAAAGCAGCAGTGAGTCACATTTTGCACAAACTCCCCTGCAGTTTTCGAAATATCCCAAATAGCCTAATTTCGAGGCCTGAGCTATATTTTGGAGCCAAATTCTGGCTCTATGCACGTATTCGAGGCTTGAAATTACGATATTTTATACCCAACATATGCCAAGTCCTGAAACCGGCAGTGAGTCACATTTCGCACAAACTCCCCTGCAGTTTTCGAAATATCCCAAATATCCCAATTTTGAGGCCTGAGCCATATTTTGGAGCCAAATTCTGGCTCTCTGCACGTATTCGCAGTATGAAATTACGACTTTTTATACCCAACATATGCCAAATACTGAAAGCGGCAGTGAGTCACATTTTGCTCAAACTCCCCTGCAGTTTTCAAAATATCCCAAACATCCCACTTGCATGGCCTGAGCCATATTTTGGAGCCAAATTCAAGCTCTCTGCACGTATTCGCAGTTTGAAATTATGACTTTTTATACCCAACATATGTCAAGTTCTGTAAGCAGCGTTTGGTCATATTTGTCCCAAACCCCCCTGCAGTTTTCAAAATATCCCAAACTACCCAATTTCGAGGACTGAGCAATATTTTGGTGCCAAATTCTGGCTCTGTGCACGTATTCGCAGTTTGAAATTACGACTTTTTATACCCAACATATGCCAAGTGTTGAAAGTGGCGTTTGGTTATATTTGTCCCAAACCTCCCTGCAGTTTTCAAAATATCCCAAACATCACAATATCGAGGCCTGAGCCATATTTTGGAGCCAAATTCTGGCTCTCTGCACGTATTCGCAGTTTGATATTACGATTTTTATACCCAACATATGCCAAGTACTGAAAGCGCCAGTGAGTCACATTTTGCACAAATTCCCCTGCAGTTTTCGAAATACCCCAAAAATCCCAATTTCGAGGCGAGAGCCATATTTTGGAGCCAAACTCAGGCTCTCTGCACGTATTCACAGTTTGAAATTACGACTTTTTTATACCCAACATATGCCAAGTACTGAAAGTGGCAGTGAGTCACATTTCGCACAAATTCCCCTGCAGTTTTCGAAATATCCCAAATATCCCAATTTCGAGGCTTGAGCAATATTTTGGAGCCAAATTCTGGCTCATTGTACGTATTCGCAGTTTGAAATTACGACCTTTTTTATGCCCAACATATGCCAAGTACCGAAAGGGGCAGTAAGTCACATTTTGCACAAACTCCCCTGCAGTTTTCGAAATATCCCAAACATCCCAATTTCGAGGTGTGAGCCATATTTTGGAGCCAAACTCTGGCTCTCTGCACGTATTCGCAGTTTGAAATTACGACTTTTTTATACCCAACGTATGCCAAGTACTGAAAGCGGCGTTTGGTCACATTTGTCCCAAACCCCCCTGCAGTTTTCAAAATATCCCAAACATCCCAATTTTGAGGCCTGAGCCATATTTTGGAGCCAAATTCTGGCTCTCTGCACGTATTCGCAGTATGAAATTACGACTTTTTATACCCAACATATGCCAAATACTGAAAGCGGCAGTGAGTCACATTTTGCTCAAACTCCCCTGCAGTTTTCAAAATATCCCAAACATCCCACTTTCAAGGCCTGAGCCATATTTTGGAGCCAAATTCAAGCTCTCTGCACGTATTCGCAGTTTGAAATTCCTACTTTTTATAACCAACATATGCCAAGTTCTGTAAGCAGCGTTTGGTCATACTTGTCCCAAACCCCCCTGCAGTTTTCAAAACATCCCAAACTACCCAATTTCGAGGACTGAGCAATATTTTGGAGCCAAATTCTGGCTCTATGCACGTATTCGCAGTATGAAATTACGAATTTTTTATACCCAACATATGCCAAGTGTTGAAAGTGGCGTTTGGTTATATTTGTCCCAAACCTCCCAGCAGTTTTCAAAATATCCCAAACATCCCAATTTTGAGGCCTGAGCCATATTTTGGAGCCTAATTCTGGCTCTATGCACGTATTCGCGGTTTGAAATTACGACATTTTATACCCAACATATGCCAAGTCTTGAAAGCGGCAGTGAGTCACATTTCGCACAAACTCCCCTGCAGTTTTCGAAATATCCCAAATATCCCAATTTCGAGGACTGAGCCATATTTTGGAGCCAAATGCTGGCTCTCTGCACGTATTCGCAGTTTGAAATTACGACTTTTTTATGCCTAACATATGCCAAGTACTGAACGCGGCATTTGGTCACATTTGTCCCAATCCCCCCACTGTAGTTTTCAAAATATCCCAAACATCCCTATTTCGAGGCCTGAGCCAAATTTTGGAGCCAAATTCTGGCTCTATGCATGTATTCGTGGTTTGAAATGACGACATTTTATACCCAACATATGCCAAGCCCTGAAAGCGGCAGTGAGTCACATTTCGCACAAACTCCCCTGCAGTTTTCGAAATATCCCAAATATCCCAATTTCGAGGACTGAGCCATATTTTGGAGCCAAATTCTGGCTCTCTGCACGTATACGCAGTTTGAAACTACGACTTTTTTATACCCAATATATGTCAAGTACTGAAAGCGGCGTTTGGTTACATTTGTCCCAAACCTCCCTGCAGTTTTCAAAATATCCCAAACATCACAATATCGAGGCCTCAGCCATATTTTGGAGCCAAATTCTGGCTCTCTGCACGTATTCGCAGTTTGATATTAGGATTTTTATACCCAACATATGCCAAGTACTGAAAGCGGCAGTGAGTCACATTTTGAACAAACTCCCCTGCAATTTTCGAAATATCATAAATATCCCAATTTTGAGGCCTGAGCCATATTTTTGAGCCAAATTCTGGCTCTCTGCACGTATTCGCAGTTTGAAATTACGACTTTTTTATACCCAATTTATGCCAAGTACTGAAAGCGCCGTTTGGTAACCTTTGTCCCAAACCCTCCTGCAGTTTTCAAAATATCTCAAACATCGCAATTTCGAGGCCTGAGCCATATTTTGGAGCCAAATTCTGGCTCTATGCACGTATTCGAGGCTTGAAATTACGATATTTTATACCCAACATATGCCAAGTCCTGAAACCGGCAGTGAGTCACATTTCGCACAAACTCCCCTGCAGTTTTCGAAATATCCCAAATATCCCAATTTCGAGGCCTGAGCAATATTTTCGAGCCAAATTCTGGCTCTCTGCACGTATTCGCAGTTTGAAATTACGACTTTTTATACCCAACATATGCCAAGTACTGAAAGCAGCAGTGAGTCACATTTTGCACAAACTCCCCTGCAGTTTTCAAAATATCCCAAACATCCCACTTTCGAGGCCTGAGCCATATTTTGGAGCCAAATTCAAGCTCTCTGCACGTATTCGCAGTTTGAAATTACAACTTTTTATACGCAACATATGCCAAGTTCTGAAAGCGGCGTTTCGTCTCTTTGGTCCCAAACCCCCCTGCAGTTTTCAAAATATCCCAAACATCCCAATTTCGAGGACAGAGCAATATTTTTCAGCCAAATTCTGGCTTTATGCACGTATTCGCAGTTTGAAATTACGACTTTTTATACCCAACATATGCCAAGTCCTGAAAGCGGCAGTGAGACAAATTTTGTACAAACTCCCCTGCAGTTTTCGAATTATCCCAAATATCCCAATATCGAGGCCTGAGCCATATTATAGAGCCAAATTCTGGCTCTCTCCAAGTATTCGCAGTTTAATATTACGATTTTATACCCAACATATGCCAAGTACTGAAAGCGGCAGTGAGTCACATTTTGCACAAACTCCCCTGTAGTTTTCGAAATATCCCAAACATCCCAATTTCGAGGCCTGAACCTTATTTTGGAGCCAGACTCTGGCTCTCTCCACGTATTCGCAGTTTGAAATTACGAATTTTTTATACCCAATATATGCCAAGTACTGAAAGCGGCGTTTGGTAACATTTGTCCCAAACCCCCCCTGCAGTTTTCAAAATATCACAAACTTCCCAATTTCGAGGCCTGAGCCATATTTTGGAGCCAAATTCTGGCTCTATGCACGCATTCGCGGTTTGAAATTACGATATTTTATACCCAACATATGCCAAGTCCTGAAAGCGGCAGTGAGACACATTTCACACAAACTGCACTGCAGTTTTCAAAATATCCCAAATATCCCAATTTCGAGGCCTGAGCAATATTTGGGAGCCAAATTCTGGCTCTCTGCACGTATTCACAGTTTAATATTATGATTTTATACCCAACATATGCCAAGTACTGAAAGCGGCAGTGAGTCACATTTTGCACAAACTCCCCTGTAGTTTTCGAAATATCCCAAACATCCCAATTTCGAGGCCTGAGCCTTATTTTGGAGCCAGACTCTGGCTCTATGCACGTATTCGCGGTTTGAAATTACGATATTTTATACATAACATATGCCAAGCCCTGAAAGCGGCAGTGAGTCACATTTCACACAAACTCCCCTGCAGTTTTCGAAATATCCCAAATATCCCAATTTTGAGGCCTGATCCATATTTTGGAGCAAAATTCTGGCTCTCTGCACGTATTCGCAGTTTGAAATTACGACTTTATATACCCAACATATGCCAAGTACTGAAAGTGGCGTTTGGTTACATTTGTCCCAAACCTCCTTGCAGTTTCAAAATATCCCAAACATCCCAATTTCGAGGCCTGAGCCATATTTTGGAGCCAAATTCTGGCTCTATGCATGTATTCGCGGTTTGAAATTACGACATTTTATGCCCAACATATGCCAAGTCCTGAAAGCGGCAGTGAGTCACATTTCACACAAACTGCACTGCAGTTTTCAAAATATCCCAAATATCCCTATTTCGAGGCCTGAGCAATATTTGGGAGCCAAATTCTGGCTCTCTGCACGTATTCGCAGATTGAAATTACGACTTTATATACCCAACATATGCCAAGTACTGTAAGCGACGTTTGGTCATATTTGTCCCAAACCTCACTGCAGTTTTCAAAGTATCTCAAACATCCCAATTTCGACGCCTGAGACATATTTTGGAGCCAAATTCTGGCTCTCTGCACGTATTCGCAGTTTGAAATTACGACTATTTATTCAAACATATGCCAAGTCCTGAAAGCGGCAGTGAGTCACATTTTGCACAAACTCCCTTGCAGTTTTCGAAATATCCCAAATATCTCAATTTCGACACCTGAGCCATATTTTGGAGCCAAATTCAAGCACTCTGCACGTATTCGCAGTTTGAAATTAGGACTTTTTATACCCAACATATGCAAAGTTCTGAAAGCGGCTTTTGGTCAAATTTGTCCCTAAACCCCCCTGCAGTTTTCAAAATATCCCAAATATCCCAATTTCGAGACCTGAGCCATATTTTGGGCCAAACTCTGGCTCTCTGCACGTATTCGCAGTTTGAAATTACGAATTTTTTATACCCAATATATGCCAAGTACTGAAAGCGGCGTTTGGTAACATTTGTCCCAAACCCCCCTGCAGTTTTCAAAATATCCCTAAACATCCCAATTTCGAGGCCTGAGCCATATTTTGGAGCCAAATTCTGGCTCTATGCACGTATTCGCGGTTTGAAATTACGACATTTTATACCCAACATATGCCAAGTCTTGAAAGCGGCAGAGAGTCACATTTCGCACAAACTCCCCTGCAGTTTTCGAAATATCCCAAATATCCCAATTTCGAGGACTGAGCCATATTTTGGAGCCAAATGCTGGCTCTCTGCACGTATTCGCTGTTTGAAATTACGACTTTTTTATGCCCAACATATGCCAAGTACTAAACGCGGCGTTTGGTCACATTTGTCCCAACCCCCCCCCCCTGTAGTTTTCAAAATATCCCAAACATCCCTATTTCGAGGCCTGAGCCAAATTTTGGAGCCAAATTCTGGCTCTATGCACGTATTCGTGGTTTGAAATTACGACATTTTATACCCAACATATGCCAAGCCCTGAAAGCGGCAGTGAGTCACATTTTGCACAAACTCCCCTGCAATTTTCGAAATATCATAAATATCCCAATTTTGAGGCCTGAACCATATTTTTGAGCCAAATTCTGGCTCTCTGCACGTATTCGCAAACTCCCCAGCAGTTTTCGAAATATCCCAAACATCCCAATTTCGAGGCCTGAGCCATATTTTGGAGCCAAATTCTGGCTCTATGCACGTATTCGAGGTTTGAAATTACGATATTTTATACCCAACATATGCCAAGCCCTGAAAGCGGCAGTGAGTCACATTTCGCACAAACTCCACTGCATTTTTCGAAATATACTAAATATCCCTATTTTGAGGCCTGAGCCATATTTTGGAGCCACATTCTGGCTCTCTGCACGTATACACAGTTTGAAATTACGACTTTTTATACCCAACATATGCCAAGTACTGAAAGTGGCGTTTGGTCACATTTGTCCCAAACCTCCCTGCAGTTTTCAAAATATCCCAAACATCCCAATTTCGAGGCATGAGCCTTATTTTGGAGCCAAATTCTGGCTCTATGCACGTATTCGCAGTTTGATATTACGATTTTTATACCCAACATATGCCAAGTACTGAAAGCGGCAGTGAGTCACATTTTGCACAAACTCCCCTGCAGTTTTCGAAATATCCCAAATATCCTAATTTCGAGGCCTGAGCTATATTTTGGAGCCAAATTCTGGCTCTCTGCACGTATTCGCAAGTTGAAATTATGCATTTATATACCCAACATATGCCAAGTACTGAAAGCGGCGTTTCGTCACTTTTGTCCCAAACCTCCCTGCAGTTTTCAGAATATCCCAAACATCCCAATTTCAAGGCCTGAGCCATATTTTGGAGTCAAATTCTGGCTCTATGCACGTATTCGCAGATTAAAATTACGACTTTTTATACCCAACATATGCCAAGTCCTGAAAGCGGCAGTGAGTCACATTTCCCACAAACTCCCCTGCAGTTTTCGAAATATCCCAAATATCCCAATTTCGAGGCCTGAACCATAATTTGGAGCCAAATTCTGGGTCTCTGCACGTATTAGCAGTTTTTAATTGCAAATTTTATACTCAACATATGCCAAGTACTGAAAGCGGCATTTGGTCACATTTGTCCCAAACCTCCCTGCAGTTTTCAAAATATCCCAAACATGCTAATTTCGAGGCCTGAGAAATATTTTGAAGCCAAATTCTGGCTCTCTGCACGTATTCGCAGTTTGAAATTACGACTTTTTATACCCAACATATTCCAGGTACTGAAAGCAGCAGTGAGTCACATTTTGCACAAACTCCCCTGCAGTTTTCAAAATATCCCCAATATCCCAATTTCGAGGCCTGAGTCTTATTTTGGAACCAAATTTTCGCTCTCTGCAAGTATTCGAAGTTTGATATTACGATTTTTATACCCAACATATGCCAAGTACTGAAAGCGGCAGTGAGTCACATTTAGCACAAACTATCCTGCAGTTTTCAAAATATCCCAAACATCCCAACTTCGAGGCCTAAACCATATTTTGGAGCCAATTTCTGGCTCTCTGCACGTATTCGCAGTTTGAAATTACGACTTTTTTTATGCCCAACATATGCCAAGTACTGAACGCGGCGTTTGGTCACATTTGTCCCAAACCCCCCTGGTAGTTTTCAAAATATCCCAAACATCCATATTTCGAGGCCTGAGCCAAATTTTGGAACCAAATTCTGGCTCTATTCACGTATTCGTGATTTGAAATTACGACATTTTATACCCAACATATGCCAAGCCCTGAAAGCGGCAGTGAATCACATTTCGCACAAACTCCACTGCAGTTTTCGAAATATACCAAATATCCCTATTTTGAAGCCTGAGCCATATTTTGGAGCCAAATTCTGGCTCTCTGCACGTATTTGCAGTTTGAAATTATGAATTTATATACCCAGCATATGCCAAGTACTGAAAGCGGCGTTTCATCACTTTTGTCCCAAACCTCTCTGCAGTTTTCAGAATATCCCAAACATCCCAATTTCAAGGCCTGAGCCATATTTTGGAGTCAAATTCTGGCTCTGTGCACGTATTCGCAGATTAAAATTACGACTTTTTATACCCAATATATGCCAAGCCCTGAAAGCAGCATTGAGTCACATTTTGCACAAACTCCCCTGCAGTTTTCAAAATATCCCAAACATCGCAATTTTGAGGCCTGAGCCAAATTCTGGCTCTCTGCACGTATTCGAAGTTTTAAATTACGACTTTTTAAACCCAACATATGCCAAGTCCTGAAAACGGCGTTTGGTCACATTTAGCCCAATCCCCCCTGCAGTTTTCTAAATATCCCAAATATCCCAATTTCGAGGCCTGAACCATAATTTGGAGCCAAATTCTGGGTCTCTGCACGTATTAGCAGTTTTTAATTGCAAATTTTATACTCAACATATGCCAAGTACTAAAAGCGGCATTTGGTCACATTTGTCCCAAACCTCCCTGCAGTTTTCAAAATATCCCAAACATGCTAATTTCGAGGCCTGAGAAATATTTTGAAGCCAAATTCTGGCTCTCTGCACGTATTCGCAGTTTGAAATTACGACTTTTTTTATGCCCAACATATGCCAAGTACTGAAAGCGGCGTTTGGTCACATTTGTCCCAAACCTCCCTGCAATTTTCAAAATATCCCAAATATCCCAATTTCGAGGCCTGAGCCATATTTTGGAGCCAAATTCTGGCTCTCTGCACGTATTCGCAGTTTGAAATTACGAATTTTTAAACCCAACATTTGCCAAGTTCTGAAAGCGGCGTTTGGTCATATTTGTCCCAAACCCCACTGCAGTTTTCAAAATATCCCAAATATCCCAATTTCGAGGCCTGAGCCATATTTGGAAGCCAAATTCTGGCTCTCTGCACGTATTCGCAGTTTAAAATTACGACTTTTTTATACCCAACATATGCCAAGTACTGGAAGCGGCGTTTGGTAACATTTGTCCCAAACCCCTCCCTGCAGTTTTCAAAATATCCCAAACATTCCAATTTCGAGGCCTGAGCCATATTTTGAAGCCATATTCTGGCTCTATGCTCGTATTCACGGTTTGAAATTACGACATTTTATACCCAACATATGCCAAGTCCTGATAACTGCAGTGAGTCACATTTCGCACAAACTCCCCTGCAGTTTTCGAAATATCCCAAACATCCCAATTTCGAGGCCTGAGCCATATTTTGGAGCCAAATTCTGGCTCTCTGCACGTATTCGCAGTTTGAAATTACGACTTTTTTTATGCCCAACATATGCCAATTACTGAAAGCGGCGTTTGGTCACATTTGTCCAAAACCCCCAATGCAGTTTTCAAAATATCCCAAACATCAAAATTTCGAGGTCTGAGTCAAATTTTGGAGCCAAATTCTGGCTCTCTGCACGTATTCGCAGTTTAAAATTGCGACTTTTTTATACCCAACATATGCTAAGTCCTGAAAGCGGCGTTTGGTAACATTTGGAGCAATCCCCCCCTGCAGTTTTCAAAATATCCCAAACATCCCAATTTTAAGGCCTGATTCACATTTTGGAGCCAAATTCTGGCTCTCTGCACGTATTCGCAGTTTGAAATTACGATTTTTTATACCCAATATATGCCAAGTAATGAAAGTGGCAGTTAGTCACATTTTGCACAAACCCCCCTGCAGTTTTCAAAATATCCCAAATATCCCAATTTCGAGGCCTGAGCCATATTTTGGAGCCAAATTCTGGCTCTCTGCACGTATTCGCAGTTTGAAATTACGACTTTTTATACCCAACTTATGCCAAGTTCTGAAAGCAGCGTTTGGTCATATTTGTCCCAAACCCCCCTGCAGTTTTCAAAATATCCCAAATATCCCAATTTCGAGGCCTGAGCCATATTTTCGAGCCAAATTCTGGCTTTCTGCACGTACTCGCAGTTTGAAATTACGACTTTTTTATACCCAACATATGCCAAGTACTGAAAGTGGCAGTGACTCACATTTTGCTGAACTCCCCTGCATTTTTCAAAATATCCTAAACATCTCAATTTCGAGCCCTGAGCCATATTTTGAAGCCAAATTCTGGCTCTCAGCTCGTATTCGCAGTTTGAAATTATGACTTTTTATACCCAACAAATGCCAAGTACTGAAAGCGGTGTTTGGACACATTTGTCCTAAACCTCCCTGCAACTTTCAAAATATCCTAAACATGCTAATTTCGAGCCCTGAGCCATATTTTGGAGCAAAATTTTGGCTCTCTGCACGTATTCGCAATTTGAAATTACGACTTTATATACCCAACATATGCCAAGTACTGAAAGCGGCGTTTGGTCACATTTGTCCGAAACCTCCCTGCAGTTTTCAAAATAATACAAACATCCCAATTTAGAGGCCTGAGCTATATTTTGGAGCCAAATTCTGGCTCTATGCACGAATTCGAAGATTGAAATTACGAATTTTTATACCCAACATATGCCAAGTCCTGAAAGCGGCAGTGAGTCACATTTTGCACAAACTCCCCTGCAGTTTTCGAAATATCCCAAATATCCCAATTTCTAGGCCTTAGCCATGTTTTGGAGCCTAATTCTGGCTCTCTGCACATATTCGCAGTTTGAAATTGCGACTTGTTTATGCCCAACATATGCCAAGTACTAAAAGCGGCGTTTGGTCACATCTGTCCCAATCCCCCCTGCAGTTTTCAAAATATCCCAAATATCCCAATTTCGAGGCCTGAGCCATATTTTGGAGCCTAATTCTGGCTCTCTGCACATATTCGCAGTTTGAAATTACGAATTTTTATACCCAACATATGCCAAGTACTGAAAGAGGCAGTGAGTCACATTTTGCAGAAACTCCCCTGCAGTTTTCAAAATATCCCAAACATCCCAATTTCGAGGCCTGAGCCATATTTTGGAGTCAAATTCTGGCTCTCTGCACGTATTCGCAGTTTGAAATTTCTACTTTTTATACCCAACATAAGCCAAGTCCTGAAAGCGGCAGAGAGTCACATTTTGCACAAACTCCCCTGCAGTTTTCGAAATATCCCAAATATCCCAATTTCGAGGCCTGAGCCATATTTTGGAGCCTAATTCTGGCTCTCTGCACGTATTCGCAGTTTGAAATTACGAATTTTTATACCCAACATATGCCAAGTACTGAAAGCAGCAGTGAGTCACATTTTGCACAAACTCCCCTGCAGTTTTCAAAATATCCCAAATATCCCAATTTCGAGGCCTTAGCCATGTTTTGGAGCAAAATGCTGGCTCTCTGCACGTATTCACAGTTTGAAATTGCGACTTGTTTATGCCCAACATATGCCAAGTACTAAAAGCGGCGTTTGGTCACATCTGTCCCAATCCCCCCTGCAGTTTTCAAAATATCCCAAACATCTCAATTTCAAGGCCTGAGCCATATTTTGGAGCAAAATGCTGGCTCTCTGCACGTATTCGCAGATTGAATTTATGACTTTTTATACCCAACATATGCCGAGTCCTGAAAGCGGCAGTGAGTCACATTTCGAACAAACTCCCCTGCAGTTTTCAAAATATCCCAAACATCCCAATTTCGAGGCCTCGGCAATATTTTGGAGCCAAATTCTGGCTCTATGCACGTATTCGCGGTTTGAAATTACGACATTTTATACCCAACATATGCCGAGTCCTGAAAGCGGCAGTGAGTCATATTTCGAACAAACTCCCCTGCAGTTTTCGAAATATCCCAAATATCCCAATTTCGATGCCTGAGCCATATTTTGGAGCCTAATTCTGGCTCTCTGCACGTATTCGCAGTTTGAAATTACGACTTTTTTATACCTTACATATGCCAAGTACTGAAAGCGGCGTTTGGTCACATTTGTCCCAAACCCCCCCTGCAGTTTTCAAAATATCCCAAACATCCCAATTTCGTGGCCTGAGCCATTCTTTGGAGCCAAATTCAGGCTCTCTGCACGTATTCGCAGTTTGAAATTACGACTTTTTATACCCAACATATGCCAAGTACTGAAAGCGGCGTTTGGTCACATTTGTCCCAAACTTCCCTGCAGTTTTCAAAATATCCCAAAAATCCCAATATCAAGGACTGAGCCATATTTTGGAGCCAAATTCTGGCTCTATGCACGTATTCGCAGTTTGAAATTATGACTTTTTATACCCAACATATACCAAGTCCTGTGAGTGGCAGTGAGTCACATTTTGCACAAACTTCCCTGCTGTTTTCGAAATATCCCAAATATCCCAATTTCGAGGCCTGAGCCATATTTTGGAGCCAAATTCTGGCTTTCTGCACGTATTCGCAGTTTGAAATTGCGACTTTTTTATACCCAACATATGGCAAGTACTGAAAGCGGCGTTTGGTCACATTTGTCCCAAACCCCCCCGCAGTTTTCAAAATATCCCAAACATCCCAATTTCGAGGCCTGAGCCATATTTTGGAGCAAAATTCTGGCTCTCTGCACATACTCGCAGTTTAAAATTACGACTTTTTATACCCAACATATGCCAATGCGTTTGGTCACATTTGTCCCAAACCCCCCCTGCAGTTTTCAAAATATCCCAAACATCCCAATTTCGAGGCCTGAGCTATATTTTTGAGCAAAATTCTGGCTCACTGCACGTATTCGCAGTTTGAAATTATGACTTTTTATACCCAACATATGCCAAGTCCTGAAAGCGGCAGTGAATCACATTTTGCACAAACTCCCCTGCAGTTTTCGAAAAATCCCAAATATCCCAATTTCGAGGCCTGAGCCATATTTTATAGACAATTTCTGGCTCTCTGCACGTATTCGCAGTTTGAAATATCGACTTTTTTATACCCAACATATGCCAAGTACTGAAAGCGGCGTTTGGTCACATTTGTCCCAAACCCCCCTGCAGTTTTCAAAATATCCCAAACATCCCAGTTTCAAGGACTGAGCCATATTTTGGAGCCAAATTTTGGCTCTCTGCACGTATTCGCAGTTTGAAATTATGACTTTTTTATACCCAACATATGCCAAGTACTGAAAACGGCGTTTGGTCACATTTGTCCCAAACCCACCCTGCAGTTTTCAAAATATCCCAAACATTCCAATTTCGAGGCCTGAGCCATATTTTGGAGCCAAATTCTGGATCTCTGCACGTATTCGCAGTTTGATATTACGACTTTTTATACCCAACATATGCCAAGTACGTAAAGCGGCAGTGAGTCACATTTTGCACAAATTCCCCTGCAGTTTTCAAAATATCCCAAACATCCCAATTTCGAGGCCTGAGCCATATTTTGGAGCCAAATTCTGGCTCTCTGCACGTATTCGCAGTTTGAAATTTCGACTTTTTTATACCCAACATATGCCAAGTACTGAATGCGGCGTTTGGTCACATTTGTCCCAAACCCCCCTTCAGTTTTCGAAATATCCTAAATATCCCAATATCGAGGCCTGAGCCGTATTTTGGAGCCAAATTCTGGCTCTCTGCACATATTCGCAGTTTAAAATTGCGACTTTTTTATACCCAACATATGACAAGTCTTGAAAACGGCATTTGGTCACATTTAGCCCAATCCCCCTCTTCAGTTTTCCAAATATCCCAAACATCCCAATTTTATGGCCTGATTCACATTTTGGAGCCAAATTCTGGCTCTCTGCACGTATTCGCACTTTGAAATTACGACTTTTTATACCCAACATTTGCCAAGTTCTGAAAGCGGCGTTTGGTCATATTTGTCCCAAACCCACCCGCAGTTTTTAAAATATCCCAAACATCCCAATTTCGAGGCCTGAGCCATATTTTAGAGCCAAATTCTGGCTCTATGCATGTATTATCAGTTTAAAATTACGACTTTTTATACCCAACATTTGCCAAGTCCTGAAAGTGGCAGTGAGTCACATTTTGCACAAACTCCTCTGCAGTTTTCGAAATATCCTAAATATCCCAATTTCGAAGCCTGAGCCATATTTTGGACCCAAATTCTGGCTCTCTGCACGTACTCGCAGTTTGAAATTACTACTTTTTATACCCAACATATGCCAAGTACTGCAAGCGGCGTTTGGTCACATTTGTCCCAAACCTCCCTGCAGTTTTCAAAATATCCCAAATATCCCAATTTTGAGGCCTGAGCTATATTTTATAGACAAATTCTGGCTCTCTGCACGTATTCGCATTTCGATATTACGACTTTTTATACCCAACATATGCCAAGTACTGAAAGCGGCAGTGAGTCACATTTTGCACAAACTCCCCTGCCGTTTTCGAAATATCCCAAATATCCCAATTTCGAGGCCTGAGCCATATTTTGGAGCCAAATTCTGGCTTTCTGCACGTATTCGCAGTTTGAAATTGCGACTTTTTTATACCCAACATATGGCAAGTACTGAAAGCGGCGTTTGGTCACATTTGTCCCAAACCCCCCCGCAGTTTTCAAAATATCCCAAACATCCCAATTTCGAGGCCTGAGCCATATTTTGGAGCAAAATTCTGGCTCTCTGCACATACTCGCAGTTTAAAATTACGACTTTTTATACCCAACATATGCCAATGCGTTTGGTCACATTTGTCCCAAACCCCCCCGCAGTTTTCGAAATATCCCAAATATCCCAATTTCGAGGCCTCAGCAATATTTTGGAGCCAAATTCTGGCTCTATGCACGTATTCGCGGTTTGAAATTACGACATTTTATACAGAACATATGCCGAGTCCTGAAAGCGGCAGTGAGTCACATTTCGAACAAACTCCCCTGCAGTATTCGAAATATCCTAAATATCCCAATTTCGAGGCCTGAGCCATATTTTGGAGCCAAATTCTGGCTCTCTGCACGTATTCGCAGTTTGAAATTTCAACTTTTTTATACCCAACATATGCCAAGTACTGATCTGCGGCGTTTGGTCACATTTGTCCAAAACCCCCCCCTGCAGTTTTCAAAATATCCCAAACATCCCAATTTCGAGGCCTGAGCTATATTTTTGAGCAAAATTCTGGCTCACTGCACGTATTCGCAGTTTGAAATTATAACTTTTTTTACCCAACATATGCCAAGTCCTGAAAGCGGCAGTGAGTCACATTTTGCACAAACTCCACTGCAGTTTTCGAAAAATCCCAAATATCCCAATTTCGAGGCCTGAGCCATATTTTATAGACAATTTCTGGCTCTCTGCACGTATTCGCAGTTTGAAATATCGACTATTTTATACCCAACATATGCCAAGTACTGAAAGCGGCGTTTGGTCACATTTGTCCCAAACCCCCCTGCAGTTTTCAAAATATCCCAAACATCCCAGTTTCAAGGACTGAGCCATATTTTGGAGCCAAATTTTGGCTCTCTGCACGTATTCGCAGTTTGAAATTACGACTTTTTTATACCCAACATATGCCAAGTACTGAAAACGGCGTTTGGTCACATTTGACCCTAACCCACCCTGCAGTTTTCAAAATATCCCAAACATTCCAATTTCGAGGCCTGAGCCATATTTTGGAGCCAAATTCTGGATCTCTGCACGTATTCGCAGTTTGATATTACGACTTTTTATACCCAACATATGGCAAGTACTGAAAGCGGCGTTTGGTCACATTTGTCCCAAACCCCCCCGCAGTTTTCAAAATATCCCAAACATCCCAATTTCGAGGCCTGAGCCATATTTTGGAGCAAAATTCTGGCTCTCTGCACATACTCGCAGTTTAAAATTACGACTTTTTATACCCAACATATGCCAATGCGTTTGGTCACATTTGTCCCAAACCCCCTCGCAGTTTTCGAAATATCCCAAATATCCCAATTTCGAGGCCTCAGCAATATTTTGGAGCCAAATTCTGGCTCTATGCACGTATTCGCGGTTTGAAATTACGACATTTTATACAGAACATATGCCGAGTCTTGAAAGCGGCAGTGAGTCACATTTCGAACAAACTCCCCTGCAGTATTCGAAATATCCTAAATATCCCAATTTCGAGGCCTGAGCCATATTTTGGAGCCAAATTCTGGCTCTCTGCACGTATTCGCAGTTTGAAATTTCAACCTTTTTATACCCAACATATGCCAAGTACTGATCTGCGGCGTTTGGTCACATTTGTCCCAAACCCCCCCTGCAGTTTTCAAAATATCCCAAACATCCCAATTTCGAGGCCTGAGCTATATTTTTGAGCAAAATTCTGGCTCACTGCACGTATTCGCAGTTTGAAATTATGACTTTTTATACCCAACATATGCCAAGTCCTGAAAGCGGCAGTGAGTCACATTTTGCACAAACTCCCCTGCAGTTTTCGAAAAATCCCAAATATCCCAATTTCGAGGCCTGAGCCATATTTTATAGACAATTTCTGGCTCTCTGCACGTATTCGCAGTTTGAAATATCGACTATTTTATACCCAACATATGCCAAGTACTGAAAGCGGCGTTTGGTCACATTTGTCCCAAACCCCCCTGCAGTTTTCAAAATATCCCAAACATCCCAGTTTCAAGGACTGAGCCATATTTTGGAGCCAAATTTTGGCTCTCTGCACGTATTCGCAGTTTGAAATTACGACTTTTTTATACCCAACATATGCCAAGTACTGAAAACGGCGTTTGGTCACATTTGTCCCTAACCCACCCTGCAGTTTTCAAAATATCCCAAACATTCCAATTTCGAGGCCTGAGCCATATTTTGGAGCCAAATTCTGGATCTCTGCACGTATTCGCAGTTTGATATTACGACTTTTTATACCCAACATATGCCAAGTACTTAAAGCGGCAGTGAGTCACATTTTGCACAAATTCCCCTGCAGTTTTCAAAATATCCCAAACATCCCAATTTCGAGGCCTGAGCCATATTTTGGAGCCAAATTCTGGCTCTCTGCACGTATTCGCAGTTTGAAATTTCGACTTTTTTATACCCAACATATGCCAAGTACTGAATGCGGCGTTTGGTCACATTTGTCCCAAACCCCCCTTCAGTTTTCGAAATATCCTAAATATCCCAATATCGAGGCCTGAGCCGTATTTTGGAGCCAAATTCTGGCTCTCTGCACATATTCGCAGTTTAAAATTGCGACTTTTTTATACCCAACATATGACAAGTCTTGAAAACGGCATTTGGTCACATTTAGCCCAATCCCCCCTTCAGTTTTCCAAATATCCCAAACATCCCAATTTTATGGCCTGATTCACATTTTGGAGCCAAATTCTGGCTCTCTGCACGTATTCGCACTTTGAAATTACGACTTTTTATACCCAACATTTGCCAAGTTCTGAAAGCGGCGTTTGGTCATATTTGTCCCAAACCCACCCGCAGTTTTTAAAATATCCCAAACATCCCAATTTCGAGGCCTGAGCCATATTTTAGAGCCAAATTCTGGCTCTATGCATGTATTAGCAGTTTAAAATTACGACTTTTTATACCCAACATTTGCCAAGTCCTGAAAGTGGCAGTGAGTCACATTTTGCACAAACTCCTCTGCAGTTTTCGAAATATCCTAAATATCCCAATTTCGAAGCCTGAGCCATATTTTGGACCCAAATTCTGGCTCTCTGCACGTACTCGCAGTTTGAAATTACTACTTTTTATACCCAACATATGCCAAGTACTGAAAGCGGCGTTTGGTCACATTTGTCCCAAACCTCCCTGCAGTTTTCAAAATATCCCAAATATCCCAATTTTGAGGCCTGAGCTATATTTTATAGACAAATTCTGGCTCTCTGCACGTATTCGCATTTCGATATTACGACTTTTTATACCCAACATATGCCAAGTACTGAAAGCGGCAGTGAGTCACATTTTGCACAAACTCCCCTGCCGTTTTCGAAATATCCCAAATATCCCAATTTCGAGGCCTGAGCCATATTTTGGAGCCAAATTCTGGCTTTCTGCACGTATTCGCAGTTTGAAATTGCGACTTTTTTATACCCAACATATGGCAAGTACTGAAAGCGGCGTTTGGTCACATTTGTCCCAAACCCCCCCGCAGTTTTCAAAATATCCCAAACATCCCAATTTCGAGGCCTGAGCCATATTTTGGAGCAAAATTCTGGCTCTCTGCACATACTCGCAGTTTAAAATTACGACTTTTTATACCCAACATATGCCAATGCGTTTGGTCACATTTGTCCCAAACCCCCCCGCAGTTTTCGAAATATCCCAAATATCCCAATTTCGAGGCCTCAGCAATATTTTGGAGCCAAATTCTGGCTCTATGCACGTATTCGCGGTTTGAAATTACGACATTTTATACAGAACATATGCCGAGTCCTGAAAGCGGCAGTGAGTCACATTTCGAACAAACTCCCCTGCAGTATTCGAAATATCCTAAATATCCCAATTTCGAGGCTTGAGCCATATTTTGGAGCCAAATTCTGGCTCTCTGCACGTATTCGCAGTTTGAAATTTCAACTTTTTTATACCCAACATATGCCAAGTACTGATCTGCGGCGTTTGGTCACATTTGTCCAAAACCCCCCCCTGCAGTTTTCAAAATATCCCAAACATCCCAATTTCGAGGCCTGAGCTATATTTTTGAGCAAAATTCTGGCTCACTGCACGTATTCGCAGTTTGAAATTATGACTTTTTATACCCAACATATGCCAAGTCCTGAAAGCGGCAGTGAGTCACATTTTGCACAAACTCCCCTGCAGTTTTCGAAAAATCCCAAATATCCCAATTTCGAGGCCTGAGCCATATTTTATAGACAATTTCTGGCTCTCTGCACGTATTCGCAGTTTGAAATATCGACTATTTTATACCCAACATATGCCAAGTACTGAAAGCGGCGTTTGGTCACATTTGTCCCAAACCCCCCTGCAGTTTTCAAAATATCCCAAACATCCCAGTTTCAAGGACTGAGCCATATTTTGGAGCCAAATTTTGGCTCTCTGCACGTATTCGCAGTTTGAAATTACGACTTTTTTATACCCAACATATGCCAAGTACTGAAAACGGCGTTTGGTCACATTTGTCCCTAACCCACCCTGCAGTTTTCAAAATATCCCAAACATTCCAATTTCGAGGCCTGAGCCATATTTTGGAGCCAAATTCTGGATCTCTGCACGTATTCGCAGTTTGATATTACGACTTTTTATACCCAACATATGCCAAGTACTTAAAGCGGCAGTGAGTCACATTTTGCACAAATTCCCCTGCAGTTTTCAAAATATCCCAAACATCCCAATTTCGAGGCCTGAGCCATATTTTGGAGCCAAATTCTGGCTCTCTGCACGTATTCGCAGTTTGAAATTTCGACTTTTTTATACCCAACATATGCCAAGTACTGAATGCGGCGTTTGGTCACATTTGTCCCAAACCCCCCTTCAGTTTTCGAAATATCCTAAATATCCCAATATCGAGGCCTGAGCCGTATTTTGGAGCCAAATTCTGGCTCTCTGCACATATTCGCAGTTTAAAATTGCGACTTTTTTATACCCAACATATGACAAGTCTTGAAAACGGCGTTTGGTCACATTTAGCCCAATCCCCCCTTCAGTTTTCCAAATATCCCAAACATCCCAATTTTATGGCCTGATTCACATTTTGGAGCCAAATTCTGGCTCTCTGCACGTATTCGCACTTTGAAATTACGACTTTTTATACCCAACATATGCCAAGTTCTGAAAGCGGCGTTTGGTCATATTTGTCCCAAACCCACCCGCAGTTTTTAAAATATCCCAAACATCCCAATTTCGAGGCCTGAGCCATATTTTAGAGCCAAATTCTGGCTCTATGCATGTATTAGCAGTTTAAAATTACGACTTTTTATACCCAACATTTGCCAAGTCCTGAAAGTGGCAGTGAGTCACATTTTGCACAAACTCCTCTGCAGTTTTCGAAATATCCTAAATATCCCAATTTCGAAGCCTGAGCCATATTTTGGACCCAAATTCTGGCTCTCTGCACGTACTCGCAGTTTGAAATTACTACTTTTTATACCCAACATATGCCAAGTACTGAAAGCGGCGTTTGGTCACATTTGTCCCAAACCTCCCTGCAGTTTTCAAAATATCCCAAATATCCCTTATTTCGAGGCCTGAGCTATATTTTATAGACAAATTCTGGCTCTCTGCACGTATTCGCATTTCGATATTACGACTTTTTATACCCAACATATGCCAAGTACTGAAAGCGGCAGTGAGTCACATTTTGCACAAACTCCCCTGCCGTTTTCGAAATATCCCAAATATCCCAATTTCGAGGCCTGAGCCATATTTTGGAGCCAAATTCTGGCTTTCTGCACGTATTCGCAGTATGAAATTGCGACTTTTTTATACCCAACATATGGCAAGTACTGAAAGCGGCGTTTGGTCACATTTGTCCCAAACCCCCCAGCAGTTTTCAAAATATCCCAAACATCCCAATTTCGAGGCCTGAGCCATATTTTGGAGCAAAATTCTGGCTCTCTGCACATACTCGCAGTTTAAAATTACGACTTTTTATACCCAACATATGCCAATGCGTTTGGTCACATTTGTCCCAAACCCCCCCGCAGTTTTCGAAATATCCCAAATATCCCAATTTCGAGGCCTCAGCAATATTTTGGAGCCAAATTCTGGCTCTATGCACGTATTCGCGGTTTGAAATTACGACATTTTATACAGAACATATGCCGAGTCCTGAAAGCGGCAGTGAGTCACATTTCGAACAAACTCCCCTGCAGTATTCGAAATATCCTAAATATCCCAATTTCGAGGCCTGAGCCATATTTTGGAGCCAAATTCTGGCTCTCTGCACGTATTCGCAGTTTGAAATTATGACTTTTTATACCCAACATATGCCAAGTCCTGAAAGCGGCAGTGAGTCACATTTTGCACAAACTCCCCTGCAGTTTTCGAAAAATCCCAAATATCCCAATTTCGAGGCCTGAGCCATATTTTATAGACAATTTCTGGCTCTCTGCACGTATTCGCAGTTTGAAATATCGACTATTTTATACCCAACATATGCCAAGTACTGAAAGCGGCGTTGGTCACATTTGTCCCAAACCCCCCTGCAGTTTTCAAAATATCCCAAACATCCCAGTTTCAAGGACTGAGCCATATTTTGGAGCCAAATTTTGGCTCTCTGCACGTATTCGCAGTTTGAAATTACGACTTTTTTATACCCAACATATGCCAAGTACTGAAAACGGCGTTTGGTCACATTTGTCCCTAACCCACCCTGCAGTTTTCAAAATATCCCAAACATTCCAATTTCGAGGCCTGAGCCATATTTTGGAGCCAAATTCTGGATCTCTGCACGTATTCGCAGTTTGATATTACGACTTTTTATACCCAACATATGCCAAGTACTTAAAGCGGCAGTGAGTCACATTTTGCACAAATTCCCCTGCAGTTTTCAAAATATCCCAAACATCCCAATTTCGAGGCCTGAGCCATATTTTGGAGCCAAATTCTGGCTCTCTGCACGTATTCGCAGTTTGAAATTTCGACTTTTTTATACCCAACATATGCCAAGTACTGAATGCGGCGTTTGGTCACATTTGTCCCAAACCCCCCTTCAGTTTTCGAAATATCCTAAATATCCCAATATCGAGGCCTGAGCCGTATTTTGGAGCCAAATTCTGGCTCTCTGCACATATTCGCAGTTTAAAATTGCGACTTTTTTATACCCAACATATGACAAGTCTTGAAAACGGCGTTTGGTCACATTTAGCCCAATCCCCCCTTCAGTTTTCCAAATATCCCAAACATCCCAATTTTATGGCCTGATTCACATTTTGGAGCCAAATTCTGGCTCTCTGCACGTATTCGCACTTTGAAATTACGACTTTTTATACCCAACATTTGCCAAGTTCTGAAAGCGGCGTTTGGTCATATTTGTCCCAAACCCACCCGCAGTTTTTAAAATATCCCAAACATCCCAATTTTATGGCCTGATTCACATTTTGGAGCCAAATTCTGGCTCTCTGCACGTATTCGCACTTTGAAATTACGACTTTTTATACCCAACATTTGCCAAGTTCTGAAAGCGGCGTTTGGTCATATTTGTCCCAAACCCACCCGCAGTTTTTAAAATATCCCAAATATCCCAATTTCGAGGCCTGAGCTATATTTTATAGACAAATTCTGGCTCTCTGCACGTATTCGCATTTCGATATTACGACTTTTTATACCCAACATATGCCAAGTACTGAAAGCGGCAGTGAGTCACATTTTGCACAAACTCCCCTGCAGTCTTCGAAATATCCAAAATATCCCAATTTCGAGGCCTGAGCCATATTTTGGAGCAAAATTCTGGCTCTCTGCACTTATTCGCAGTTTGAAATTCCGACTTTTTATACCCAACATATGCCAAGTACTGAAAGCGGCGTTTGGTCACATTTGTCCCAAACTTCCTTGCAGTTTTCAAAATATCCCAAATATCTCAATTTCGAGGCCTGAGCCATATTTTGGAGCCAAATTTTGGCTCTCTGCACGTATTCGCAGTTTGATATTACGACTTTTTATACCCAACATATGCCAAGTACTGGACGAGGCAGTGAGTCACATTTTGCACAAACTCCCCTGCAGTTTTCAAAATATCCCAAACATCCCAATTTCGAGGCCTGAGCCATATTTTAGAGCCAAATTCTGGCTCTCTGCACCTATTCGCTTTTTGAAATTGCGACTTTTTTATACCCAACATATTCGAAGTACTGAAAGCGGCATATGGTCACATTTGTCCCAAACCTCCCTGCAGTTTTCAAAATATCCCAAACATCCCAGTATTGAGGCCTGAGCCATATTTTGGAGCCAAATTCTGGCTCTCTGCACGTATTCGCAGTTTTAAATTACGACTTTTTATACCCAACATATGCCAAGTACTGAAAGGGGCAGTGAGCCACATTTTGCACAAACTCCCCTGCAGTTTTCAAAATATCCCAAACTTCCCAATTTCGAGGCCTGAGCCATATTTTGGAGCCAAATTCTGGCTCTCTGCACGTATTCGCAGTTTGAAATTACGACTTTTTTATACCCAACATATGCCAAGTACTGAATGCGGCGTTTGGTCACATTTGTCCCAATCCCCCCTGCCATTTTCAAAATATCCCAAACATCCCAATTTTGAGGCCTGAGCCATATTTTGGAGCCAAATTCAGGCTCTCTGCACGTATTCACAGTTTGAAATTACGACTTTTTATACCCAAAATATGCCAAGTACTGAAAGCGGCGTTTGGTCACATTTGTCCCAAACCTCCCTGCAGTTTTCAAAATATCCCAAATATCCCAATTTCGAGGCCTGAGCTATATTTTATAGCCAAATTCTGGCTCTCTGCACGTATTCGCAGTTCGATATTACGACTTTTTATAGCCAGCATATGCCAAGTACTGAAAGCGGCAGTGAGTCACATTTTGCACAAACTCCCCTGCAGTTTTCAAAATATCCCAAATATCCCAATTTCGAGGCCTGAGCCATATTTTGGAGCCAAATTCTGGCTCTCTGCACGTATTCGCAGTTTGATATTACGACTATTTATATCCAACATATGCCAAGTACTGAAAGCGGCAGTGAGCCACATTTTGCACAAACTCCCCTGCAGTTTTCAAAATATCCCAAATATCCCAATTTCGAGGCCTGAGCCATATTTTGGAGCCAAATTCTGGCTCTCTGCACTTATTCACAGTTTGAAATAACGACTCTTTTATACCCAACATATGCCAAGTACTGTAAGCGGTGTTTAGTCACATTTGTCCCAATCCCCCCTTCAGTTTTCAAAATATCCCAAACATCCCAATTTCGAGGCCTGAGCCATATTTTGGAGCCAAATTCTGGCTCTCTGCACGTATTCACAGTTTGAAATTACGACTTTTTATACCCAACATATGCCAAGTACTGAAAGAGGCAGTGAATCACATTTTGCACAAACTCCCCTGCAGTTTTCAAAATATCTCAAACATCCTAATATCGAGGCCTGAGCCATATTTTGGAGCCAAATTCTGGCTCTCTGCACATATTCGAAGTTTGAAATTGGGACTTTTTTATACCCTACATATGCCAAGTACTGAAAGCGGCGTTTGGTCACATTTGTCCCAAACCTCCCTGCAGTTTTCAAAATATCCCAAATATCTCAATTTCGAGGCCTGAGCCATATTTTTGAGCCAAATTCTGGCTCTCTGCACGTATTCGCAGTTTGATATAACGAATTTTTATACCCAACATATGCCAAGTACTGGACGAGGCAGTGAGTCACATTTTGCACAAACTCCCCTGCAGTTTTCAAAATATTGCAAACATCCCAATTTGGGACAAATATGACCAAACGCCGCTTTCAATACTTGGCATATGTTGGGTATAAAAAAGTCGCAATTTCAAACTTCGAATACGTGCAGAGAGCCAGAATTTGGCTCCAAAATATGGCTCAGGCCTCGAAATTGGGATGTTTGGGTTATTTTGAAAACTGCAGGGAGGTTTGGGACAAATGTGACCAAACGCCGCTTTCAGTACTTCGCATATGTTGGGCATAAAAAAGTCGTAATTTCAAACTGCGAATACGTGCAGAGAGCCAGAATTTGGCTCCAAAATATGGCTCACGCCTCGAAATTGGGATATTTTGGATATTTTGAAAACTGCAGGGAGGTTTGGGACAAATGTGACCAAACGCCGCTTTCAGTACTTCCCATATGTTGGGTATAAAAAAGTCGTAATATCAAACTGCAAATACGTGCAGAGAGCCAGAATTTGGCTCCAAAATATGGCTCAGGCCTCGAAATTGGGATATTTGGAATATTTTGAAAACTGCAGGGGAGTTTGTGCAAAATGTGACTCACTGCCGCTTTCAGTACTTGGCATATGTTGTGTATAAAAAGTCGTAATATCAAACCGCGAATACGTGCAGAGAGCCAGAATTTGGCTTCAAAAATATGGCTCAGGCCTCGAAATAAGGATGTTTGGGATATTTTGAAAACTGCAGGGAGGTTTGGGGCAAATGTGACCAAACGCCGATTTCAGTACTTCGCATATGTTGGGTATAAAAAAGTCGTAATTTCAAACTGCGAATACGTGCAGAGAGCCAGAATTTGGCTCCAAAATATGGCTCAGGCCTCGAAATTGGGATGTTTGGGATATTTTGAAAACTGCAGGGAGGTTTGGGACAAATGTGACCAAATGCCGCTTTCAGTACTTGGCATATGTTGGGTATAAAAAGTCGTAATTTCAAACAGCGATTACGTGCAGAGAGCCAGAATTTGGCTCCAAAATATGGCTCAGGCCTCAAAATTGGGATATTTGGGATATTTTGAAAACTGCAGGGGGGGTTTGTGCAAAATGTGGCTCACTGCCGCTTTCAGTACTTTGCATATGTTGGGTATAAAAAGTCGTATTTTCAAACTGCGAATACGTGCAATGAGCTAGAATTTGGCTCCAAAATATCGCTCAGGCCTCGAAATTGGGATGTTTGGGGTATTTTGAAAACTGCAGGGGAGTTTTGCGCAAAATGTGACTCACTGCCGCTTTCAGTACTTGGCATATGTTGGGTATAAAAAGTCGTAATATCAAACTGCGAATACGTGCAGAGAGCCAGAATTTGGTTTCAAAATATGGCTCAGGCCTCGATATTGGGATGTTTGGGATATTTTGAAAACTGAAGGGAGGTTTGGGACAAATGTGACCAAACGCCGCTTTCATTACTTCGCATATGTTGGGCATAAAAAAGGCTTAATATTAAACTGCGAATTCGTGCAGAGAGCCAGAATTTGGCTCCAAAATATGGCTCAGGCCTCGAAATTGGGATGTTTGGGATATTTTGAAAACTGCAGGGAGGTTTGGGACAAATGTGATCAAATGCCTCTCTCAGTACTTGGCATATGTTGGGTATAAAAAGTCGTAATTTCAAACTGCGAATACGTGTAGAGAGCCAGAATTTGGCTCCAAAATATGGCTCAGGCCTCGAAATTGGGATGTTTGCGATATTTTGAAAATTTGCAGGGGAGTTTGTGCAAAATGTGACTTACTGCCGCTTTCAGTACTTGGCATATGTTGGGTATAAAAAGAAACTTAAAATTTGGTAACTAGAAAAAGAGTAGTGCTCAGAACACTACCCTGGGGTACAC
The DNA here is from genome assembly GCF_040958095.1 of Procambarus clarkii. Taxonomy (NCBI): domain Eukaryota; kingdom Metazoa; phylum Arthropoda; class Malacostraca; order Decapoda; family Cambaridae; genus Procambarus; species Procambarus clarkii. Next base: position 340,942 of record NC_091230.1, on the reverse strand, counting down.
CCTCATACTGCCTAAAAGAGGCAGAGAGAGTGGAACCAAGCTGCACACGAAAGGAACGACGAGAGAGGAAACTCTGGAGGAAGAGAGGGAGATTCCCACATAGGCCAAAAGAATGAAGTTGAGACAGAATATGATACCGCCAGGTAATGTCTAAGTCTTTTCCAGGTCAAAAAGGACGGCAACAACGGAGGTCTTCGCAGGAACAGCAGTACGAATATAGACCTCCAAGTTTACCAGGATATCCGTTGTGCTGCGGCACTTGCGAAAACCAAATTGAGAAGGGGAGAGGTGGTGATAGTGTTCTAAGAACCACATCAAACGAACGTTAACCATACATTCAAAGAGCTTGGAGACAACTCGTGAGGGCAATAGGGCGGAAGTCCTTGGGGAATGACCTGAGAGGCCCTAGTTTCCAAATAGGGAGGACAACAGCATCGAGCCAGTCCCCAGAGACTGACGACGACTCCCAGACCTGATTGTACAGACTCAGTAAATACTGAGACGTGCACGGAGGGAGATGGCGTAGCATTTCATAATGAATAATGAATGCCTTCGGAGCCCGCCACCGTAGAACCGCAGAGAGCTAGGGCAGACTGAAGCTCAGAGAGAGAGAGAGAGAGAGAGGGGATCATTATAAGGAAGGCAAAGATGAGTACAGAAATCTAAAGGACGAGATTCAAGAATAGGCTTACGAAAAAGGAAGGATTGGGGAAGATGAGAACCAGAACTAACAGATGAAAAGTGGGAACCCAGTTCGGTCGCGACCTGCAACAGGTCCGCCACAAGAGCACCACGGAGGCGAAGGACCAGCGAGACATCGGGAACGAACTTACCCGCTATCTTGCGGATACGCTTCCAGACCAGTGGTAGAGGAGTTTCAGACGTAACGGTGGAGACATAAGACATCCAGGATGCACATTTAGCTGTACGGGTGGTCCTACGGGCCACCGCACTCGCCTTCCGAAACAAAACAAAAGACTCAACCGTTTGCCGGCGGCAATGTCTCTTCCAGGCTGCACGCTTACAGCGGACAGCCTGAGCTCAGTCCACATTCGACCAGGGAACACACTTTTGTGTTCCCCGAGAGGAAGAGCGAGGAATAGAGCGGAGGGCAGCGTCAAAGACAATGTCATGAAAAAGAAGGAGGGCGCGAGGGAGAGGCAGAATGGAGAGGTCGGAAATAGTAGCACGGAGAGTAAAGAGGCGCCAGTCAGGCTCGGCAAACCGCCACCTAGGGAAGGAGAGAGGAGGGTGAAAAGAGAAAAAGGTAACAAGGATAGGATAATGGTCACTGCCATGGAGGTCATCAAGGACCTGTCACCCGAAATCTAAGGAAAGGGATGACGAGCACAGAGAAAGATCGAGACAGGAAATGGAGCGAGTCCGAGAGTCCAAATGAGTGGGCTCACGAGAATTCAAAAGGGACAGGGAAGAAGAGAGGATGAAAGTTTCAAGGAGGCGACCCCGGGTGTTTGTCAGCACATCACCCCAAAGGGCATGACGACAATTCAAATCTTCCAGCAGGAGCACAGGCTCTGGCAAGGAGTCCAGGAGGTGTTTAAAATGGGGAAGAGAAAGTGGGACAGCAGGGGGGAGATAAATGGAACAAACCGTGTACCATTAAGCACAAAGACACAGTCAGCAGAACAGTGGAGAGGCGAGGAAAAAGTAAGGGGACGAAGGGAACATCTGAGCAAATCAAGAGAGCAGAAGAGTTATGGGCCCCAGCGACAGCTGGGAGGGGGGGGGGGCCACGGAAGCGACCAGGACGAGCACCAAGCATCGGCTCCTGGAGACAGACACAAAGGGGCAAAAACTGTGAAATTAGAAGTGGGAGGTCAAGGAAATTGGCGTAATATCCACGGATGTTCCATTGAAGAATATACATTGACAAAAAGAGAAAGGATAGCAACAGAGAGCAAAAAAGAAACAAAGGTGAAAAAGGAACACAGCACGTTAAAGAAGCACAGGATCAGGGTCAGTGAAGTCAGGGTTAGGGGGCATGGGTAAACTGAGCATAGAAGGAGGGAAAGGAGTGGGAGGGCAGACCAGAGGTGGACGAGCAAGGTCTCGAGGAGGAGAAGAGGAAGAGGAGGAGGAGGGGCAGAAAGAGGGGGAGTGCACCTCAGCAAGGGCAGAAACTGAGACGGAACCGGGGGCTAAAGAAACCTCCACAGTTGGAACAGGGGGCTCCACCACCAAAGCGGGAGGGGAAGGAACGATAAAATCAGATATAGGGGCGAAGAAGAAAGCAAAGCCTTCATACTTACCAGGGAGGAGGAAAGAGAGGAGCCAGGTTTCTGCTTCTGACTCAAAGAGACTGGCGTCCCAGCACCAATGTACTGGCAACAGACTCTAGCGTCTCAATAGGAGGAGAAGAAGAGCGAGAGCGAACAACACGACCACCAGGAGAGCGATGGACATCGGCCGGCACAGTCAGGCGGCGTGGAGAGCCAAGAGACAGAGGAGAATGAAGGGAAGGAGGACCAGAGGGAGAGGAGAAAGAAGACACAGGAGACATGACAGACTGGGTAGAAAGAAGGGAAACCCTAAACAGAGAACCAGGAGGGGGACCCTACGGGACAGAAAGGAAGGAAACGGGGGAGGTGGTGGTGGACATGTCCGGGTCTAAGGCTTGGAAACGGTTGTGAGACTGAGGAAGGTGGGAAGGACGAGGAGAGGAAGAGCGCACCACGCGAGCATAGGAGACACCAGCGAAAGAGGGGAGACGATGAACTTGGCGCCGAGCCTCAGGAAAAGACAAACGGTCCCGGTGCTTCAAGTTTAGGACGGCCGCCTCAAGTTTGTAACGTATACACGTGTGGGAGAAGGTAAGGTGGGCCTCACCGTAATTGAGGCAGCGGGGGGCCTGGGGGGAAGTGCACACCAACTTAGAGTGACCCTCGCCTCCACACATGGGACAGAGGGAGAAAAGACTAGAGCATTTGAGGGCACCATGCCCAAACCTCCAACACTTATTGCAGAGCCGAGGAGATGGAATATACTCCTGGACGGAGCTTCTGGCACCAGCAAGAATGACAGAGGGCGGAAGGGTCCTACCATCAAAGGTAATCTTCACAACCCGGAGGGGTTGACGGCGACTACCACGAGGGGGACGAGTACACGTATCCACCTGGAGGACAGAATAACCCTGGGCCTCGAGGTTATGCTTGATATCCTCGTGGCAGTCTTTTAGATTCCTAACACCAGTTACAATATGGTGCAGGAGGAGAATAGTGCCAACACTGGCATTTAACTGAGCTTTCTTGGAGACCCGAACAGAGGTCTCACCAATGCAGGATAAGGCGGCCAAGTGGGTGGCCGCATCCTGAGAAGGAGCAGCAACGAAACGGGTACCAAGACAGGTGGGGTTGAAGGTAACAGAGACATCTACTGAATCTACAAAATGCCTATGAAGGGAAAAATCGTCAGGAGGAGTCGAATCTAAAGGATGGAGGTGAAAGTACTTAGTCCACGTAGCAGGACCAAAGAAAGCACGGTATGGGAAGGGAGCATACGAGAGCGGCCGTGGCGGGGACAGCGATGAGAACCTTTAGAGAGAGACGGATCATAAGGTGCAGTAGTCACAATAAGAGATGGAGCCGTGCAAGGGGACGAGGCGGTCACCACAGCAAGCTTGGGGCTCGACACAACCACAGAGGAGGGAGGGGAGCAGGGAGGAAGAGCCCGGTCTGGGTCTAAACCGGGCCCTGTAGCCGGGGCTACAGATCCCGGTTTTCCAGGACGGTCCGACTCACGGGCCTGGTCGCACACACCATGAGCCTGGGTGAGAGAAGTCGTGTCGTCATCCATGCAGCAAACAATTTCAAAAGTTTGGGACCTGGAACCAAGGGATACCACCTACCAGGGCAGCCAGGGAGGCCGAGCGCTGGCCAGTGTAGGAAGCCCCAACGGTGCTCCCCCTTTTCAACAGGGGAGTCCTACTACATCGTTCATTCTCCCACACTGGTGCTAAGACCCCAGTCCCCCTATCGCACCAGCCTGGACACCCAACCATCCACTCAGGGCGGCCCCTCACAGGCGACCCCTCCAGCGGGTGGTCCGATGGCCTCACAAAGCCCCTACGTGGGTCCCTTCCGCACGTACACCACACAAAGAGGGGGCAGGAGAGGGGGCAAAGGCAACCCACACCGGTCCCTGGGAGGTGTACGTGAGCCCCTCACCACGGCAAGGAGGCACCACGGAGGCACCACGGCAAGGAGGCACCACGGAGGCACCACGGCAAGGAGGCACCACGGAGGGGTGATGCAGTGAAAAAACAATACTAACAAAACCCCGAGAACAAAAAATCAACCGACCTTTTGACTTTAAGGAAAAGAAGGTAGTTATTCTAATGTATAAATCTCTGGTGTATAGTAATACAGTAGTCTCATAGTAATCATTTAGATAAGTGTATCCAAGCTCGGAGAACCCCCCCCCCCCTCCTTTCCCTGCCCTCTTTACAAAAACATACCCACTTCCAAAAAAATTCAACACTGGCCAACAAAAATATTTCGAAAACTAAGTCGACTCTAAAACCAGGAACAACTGAGGGCCACGACAAACACTGCAACTCTCTTCTACCCCCCAAGTCATCTATTAATGATCCAAGATAATTTGAGATACTTCCTACAGACGAGTCCAGTGACAGGGTGATCCAGTGAGTAAATTGAAGCACGATACAGGTGTCAAAGGACTTCATTCAGCCCAGTGGATAACTAACAACATTATAATCTGCAGTTTTGTATGCCTCACCGTGGCCATTTAAATAAATAAATTACAGGGTTGTGGCAATGTTTACAGCATAATGTAAGGTATAGAGGAAGCCTGGATTGCCTGGTAATGTCTAGTGTTTGTATGTGCTCTAGGCAACCAAACCGAATAACATTTCTGGTGTTAGACTATTTAATCCGACTTACTCATTCGGTAGAACCTTTTAAACCCAAATAGTAATTCACTTTAAAGGTAAAATTATTTGGAGATTCTGCTTAACAGATTCCAAATTACCGAGCTATGAAAGTACTACGAGGCAAGTTTAACTGGTTCAGTGTTTGCCTATCCACACCCCCATGAGGTATGTGACAACACTGAATAAAGAAAGGGTCTTTGAGCATTCAGAGTGCACAAATTTAACATGACATGACCAATATAGCCAGGTGTTAAAGATCATTCTAAGCAGTTCTGCATAATCCATATAGTATCAAGTAATATAATTGCGCAATGGTGCCTAGTGGATAATGTTTCCTATTAAAATGCATTGCACAACTGTTTGTATTAGAGATTTTAAAGCTGTGAGTGGTACACTTCTCTCTACACTTCTAAAATACTTAACCACGCCTCTCTCACACACACACACACACACTCGGAAGGCATGCTTTAACACTGAAATTCCTCATACACCGAATACATCCCCCAAAAATAACTTACACTGTAGAAGGTCCCTGTACCTAGTCCAGGTGGAGGGGACCCTCTACGGTGTTGTCGTTGTTGAGTTAGGGGCAACGACGATCGTGGGATCGGATGCGCCCCGGCGTACCCGTGAAGGGTGAAATCGCAAAGCCAGGAAAGGCGAAATGCTAAGCCAAAACGCGAAACGAGTGACGCCAAGCACTAGAAACTAATATGCCACACGGCAAAGCTACGCACAAAGGGAGAGGCAGAAGCACATAATAGAACAGGGCAAACAAACAGCCAGAAGGACACACAGCATGTCAGAGCAAACACACAAGAAATCAGAGCACATACTTGCCCGGGAACTTGGCCCGCGGGAACCTCACATTGAACGCCTCCCAGAGCACCCATTGCCAAGGGTCTCGTCCATCCACCGGGGACGCCATAACATCTGGAACCGGGGCAACAAACACCTGCAAACTGGGGACCCAGATGGTAGAACTCTTGAGGCGAGAAGTCGCCACTCGCCCCCACCGGAGGAATGGCAGGCGCCGCCGGGGAAGCTGCAGCAGCAGACAGGGACGCGCACCACCTCATCAACATCACCGGAGACTGCCGCCAGAGGGAGCGGCGGGAAATCCTCGTCGCGGAACAAGTTGACAGGAGCTGCAGGGGCCGCAGAGCACCCGGCAGCCTGATGCCCCAACAGGCCACACCGGAAACCAGTACGAGGCTGCCGGGCATAATACACCCGGACGTAGTACCCCATAAGCCGGACAGAAGAAGGTATATCCGACCGCAGGCGCATCCCCAACGTGCAAATGTTTGTACGCCTCCCAGCATACCGCCCCGAGGAGAGCGTGTTCACCCGCACGCTGACAACAGTACCAAAACCCCCGAAGTAACGCCGGAGGAGGTCATCAGGGAACTCCAGGGGCGCACCATGGACACTGTCATAAGTCAGGGCACCACTGCTCGCCACAGAGCCGGCATCGTCAGGCAACGGCAACGTAAAAATAAAATGATAAACTGACCACCACAGTTGACGTTGACGGGTTAATTATTTAAAAAGAAATACATATATATACCACAGGAGTACACACATAATATGCAATATGGAGCATAATTTGAGCAAACTCAACATTACATTAACCTCAAGTAGAAGGGCACCCTTGGAGAAATAAATTGCAGAGTTAGCTTATAATTTTTGAGATTATAAGGTGAGCGTGAGTTATGATCATTAAGACTAACTGTTTTTGTTAGAAGGGGGGGGGGCGGACTTTCATGTTATTTATGTCTACCAATCACCAAGTTTTACTTCTATTTTGTACCAAGTTAATAATTAAATGTTTATACTGATACAAAAGTGTTATGAGGTGGTAGAAATTGCCTAAGCTACTCTATCCCCTCGAGATGTATTTTATTGGCTCAATAAACGTTCTTTAACATTGTTATCCAGTTCAGAGTAACTAAATGTCTACATTCTCGTCCCTTGATGGTAGCTTCACACTGGAGATCATATCTCCGTTCACTCCACACTAAGAGACGAAACTTTACAAGAGCTGCGAATTACGACCATCTTTCAAAATTCACGAAGACAGATTTTCTTAAGTCCCTCTTCAAGAGACTTAAGAAAAATCGTGCAGCGACTTTGAGTTACATTCGCCCCTCACGTTCCCTGTGCTACAAATGAGCAGAAATTTGTGTAGTGTTGAGGCAAGTTGGCATCTGCCTTGGCGGGTCAGCGATCTGGGACAAGATAACGAGCCCTGTTGGAAGTTCCCGCTGATAACGCAGATGTATAGTTACGTTAGTGAGAGATGGAGCGAGGGAGCTCGCTAGTATGGCCGGAGATTTCAGTGTGGATGTGAGCCTCCCTGAGAGAAACTAAGTGTATTCTTTGTTTTCCATCGGTGTTTTTTTCTTTCTGTATTTGAGCACCTGTGTGAATGAATGTACGTAAACAGATGGAAGTGTGTGTGCACTTGACTCAGCGTTCGTGCTTGACCCAGTGCGCGTGCTTGACCCATTTTCCTACTCATCCATCTACACTCATGAAGGTGTAGATACATATACCCATGATATACCCATCCATATTCCCATGAAGGTTCCACCTGTGTACGATAAATAAACCGTACAGTTATTATCTATTCTGTTTGTATATATGTCGTGCCTAATAGCGGGAGTTGCCTAGCAAGCAGAATTTTCCTGAAAGTTGAATTTTCATACATTTTTAAACATGAAATGATGTGGTTTAGAGTTTCATTATACATGAAAATTTTTGGGAGTGTAATCAATTCGAGCAGAGCCAAACTAACCTAAGCGACTTAACTCTCCTAATCTAACCTATCACGATAACGTCGGTAATTAAGGTACGTAATATACAAATAATTTGTATTTGGAATGAAAAATTAATTTAGAATTAAATAATTTGGAAATAATTATTTGAACATTAAGAAAATCATTCTGCCTGTTAAGTAAATTAGGCCTTGCTTACTAGGCCAAGTAGAGTGGTTATGGCTGTGTGCGAAATGTAGTACGGAACTTCTCTCTACTGCTTGCATGAATGAATAAGTTGAAGCATGCGCCCAGCATCAGGAACCTTCAGATATATCAGCATCTTGAGGTTATCTTGAGATGATTTCGAGGCTTACCGTCCCCGCGGCCCGGTCCTTGACCAGGCCTTCTTTTTGTTATACATCCCCAGCAAGCAGCCCCGTAGCAGCTGTAATTCCCAGGTACCTATTTACTGCTAGATGAACAGGTGAATCAGGGTGAAAGAAACTGTCCATTTGTTTCCGCCTCCACCGGGCGATCGAACCCATAACCTTAGGACTACGAATCCCGAGCAGTGTCCTCTCAGCCGTCAGGGAGCTCTGTTGCATACCTACAGGAGATGTCAGAATTTAGGCCCACGTCAAGAAAAACTGTTCGACAATAGCCATTAAAAAATAGCAAATAGGTTTCTAACGAGTTAAAGAGTGAATTTAAGCGTAACTGTCTGGGACTAGAATGGTGGCAGTCACACTACAGTCAACACTAAGGAAAACAAAATAGGAGTGTGCCTTAATGCTAATAGTGAGTGCCTTGACATATATTGGCGAGCTGTCTTCGACCCCGACGCAGTTGGCGCCTGACAGCTGAGTGGACAGCGCTCGGGATTCGTAGTCCTGAGGTTCCGGGTTCGATCCCCGGTGGAGGCGGAAATAAATGGGCAGAGTTTCTTACACCCTGATGCCCCTATTCACCTAGCAGTAAATAGGTACCTGGGAGTTACAGCTGCTACGGGGCTGCTTCCTGGTGATGTGTAACAAAAAGGAGGCCTGGTCTAGGACCGAGCCGCGGGGACGCTAAGCCCCGGAAGCACCTCAAGATAACCTGATGGGCCGTCAACTGTGCTCTCGTCCACATTTCCAGCTGGAAGTAGGCTGACGAATAAGGAAGTAAGTAATTATCAAAAGAAGGCACCAAACCGGGAAGGCTATGTAGCACCATCAAATGCGCAAAATAATCAGAGGGCGCTAAATATCACCAAGGATGCCAATACGAGAACAAAAACGCATAAGGCGAACGATATCAAAAGTATCCGAGTCACCAAGAATTCTATCGAGGGACAAGTGACCGCGAGGGACGGTCGGAAAGCAAGACACGCTCGTCCTGGAAGTCAGGACATTCAAGAAGGACATGCACGTCCGTAAGAGGGACAATGCAACTAGGACAATAAGGAGCAGGGCTGCGCTCCATCAAGTGACCATGGGTTAAGCGAGTATGGCCACTACGCAACCTCGCCAGAGCTGTTTCCCACCGCCGGTTACGGTGGAAGGAGGACGGCCACAAGGAAACACAACATTTAAGAGTACGTAGCTTGTTACCAGAAACAGACAACCAAGAAGCCTGCCAACGGGGTAAGGACTAAGGAATGGATAACCGGGTAAAAGTCGGAATACGGAACGCCTTTACGAGAGATGGGACAAGAGCGGACAGCTTCCTTGGCGGCAGCATCCGCACGCTCATTTAAAGACACACCAATATGGCTGGGAACCCAACAAAACTCAACCGACTTAAATTTACTGTGAACAAGAAACAGCCAATGTTGGATCTCGACAACTACTGGATGAACCGGATTAAAGGACCCGAGAGCCATGAGGGCACTACGAGAGTCAACAACAACCACAAAGGAAGACTGACAACGAGAAAGCAGGAGACGAAGATCATAGAGAATCGCATAAAGTTCCGCTGTAAAGATGCTAGTCTCCGGAGGTAAGCGACACATATAAGTGCGATCAGGAAAAACAACAGAGTAGCCAACACCGTCCGCCGACTTAGACCCATCGGTGAAGACAGAAACGGAGCGGGAGTGAGAAGAAAAGTGCTCAAGGAAAAGGCGTTTTAGAACCGTGAGAGGGGTAAAAGCTTTAGTGATACGGGTCAAGGAAGTACAAAACCGCGGAAGAGGAACTCTCCACGGGGGCAAAGAAGGAACAACACGAGGAGAAACATTAGAAATACGAACGGAAAGAGAATCCTGCAGGCGAGATAACCGGACAGAAAGAGGGAGCTGATGAAGAGGAACAGAAACCGCAGGAGGGGTAAAAGTTAAAGCACGACAGAGGCGAGAGGAAGGATGTTGTAAGGACCGCGCAAGATAGCGAAGACAGTAGCGATCACGGCGGTCCTGGAGAGACAGGAAGCCAGCGTCAACATACAGGCTAAGGATGGGAGTCGAACGAAAGGCACCAGAACTGAGGCGCAACCCAGTATGGTGCAAAGCATCAAGACGGCGAAGAGTAGGAGAAGCAGACGAGTAAGCAGGGCAACCATAATCAAGCTTAGACAGGACGAGAGAGGAATGTAAAGCAAGGAGAGTGCGCCTATCCGCTCCCCAAGAAGTATGGGACAAGACCCGAAGGAGGGTAAGGGCCTTAGAGCACTCAACACGAAGGTAAGAGATATGGGGAGACCAAGACAAACGAGTGTCAAGGAATAACCCCAAAAGCTTTGCGGATTCTTTGTATTCAAGGGGATGATCATAAAGTGACAAAGAGGGACGAAGAACAACCCGTTTCCGAGTAAAAGTCATGGCACAAGTCTTAGAAGTAGAGAACTTGAAGCCATGATCCGTGGCCCAAGACGACACGGCATCAATTGCAAGTTGAAGCCGGCGCTGAAGGAGAGGCGAATCATCACCCTGACAGCAAAGGGTAAGATCATCGACATAGAGAGCGGAGAAGACACCAGAAGGAAGAGAGGAAAGAAGACCATTGAGGGCAACCAGAAAAAGAGTAGTGCTCAGAACACTACCCTGGGGCACACCTTCATATTGCTGAAAAGAGGCAGAGAGCGCGGTACCAAGGCGCACCTGAAAGGAACGACGAGAGAGGAAGCTGCGGAGAAAGAGAGGGAGACGACCACGAAGGCCAAAAGAATGAAGTTGAGATAGAATATGATATCTCCAAGTGGTGTCGTAAGCCTTTTCCAGGTCAAAAAGGACGGCAACAACGGAGGTCTTCGCAACAAAAGCAGTACGAATATAGACCTCCAAGTTCACCAGGACATCTGTCGTGCTGCGGCACTGGCGGAAACCAAATTAAGAAGGGGAGAGGAGGTGATGGTGTTCCAGGAACCACATCAGACGAACGTTAACCATACGTTCAAAGAGTTTGCAGACACAACTTGTGAGAGCAATAGGGCAAAAGTCCTTAGGGGAAGTACCCAGAGACCCCGGTTTGCGAATAGGGAGGACAACGGCATCGAGCCAGTCCTCAGGGACTGACGACGACTCCCAGATCCGATTATACAGACTCAGTAAATACTGAGACGTGCACGGAGGGAGATGGCGAAGCATCTCATAATGAATACCATCGGAGCCCGCCGCCGTAGAACCGCAGAGGGCCAGGGCAGAACGAAGTTCAGAGAGAGAGAAGGGATCATTATAGGGAAGTTGAAGACGAGTGCAGAAATCTAAAGGACGAGACTCAAGAACAGGCTTACGAAGAAGAGAAGATTGGGGAAGATGAAGACCAGAGCTAACAGAAGAAAAGTGGGAACCCAGTTCGGAAGCGACCTGCAACGGGTCCGCCACAAGAGTATCATGGAGGTGAAGGACCGGTGAAACATCGGGAACGAATTTACCCGCTATCTTGCGGATACGCTTCCAGATCTGGGCCAGAGGAGTTTCGGACGTAATTGTTGAGACATAAGATGCCCAACATTCACGTTTAGCCGTACGGATGGCCCTACGGGCCACCGCACTCGCTTTCCGAAAGAAAAGAAAAGAATCGGTCGTCTGCCTACGGCGGTGCCTCTTCCAGGCTGCACGCTTACAGCGGACAGCCCGAGCACAGTTCGCATTCCACCAGGGAACGCACTTCCGTGGACCCCGGGAGGAAGAGCGAGGGATAGAGCGGAGGGCAGCGTTGAAGACAGTGTCATGAAAAAGGAGGAGAGCGCGAGAGAGAGGCAGAAGGGAGAGGTCAGAGAGAGCAGCACTGAGGGTAAATAGGGTCCAGTCCGCCTTAGCAAACTGCCACCTAGGGAAAGAGAGGGAAGGGCGAAAAGAGAAAAAGGAAACAAGGATGGGGAAATGATCACTTCCGTGGAGGTCATCAAGAACCTGCCACGTGAAATCTAAGTAAAGAGAAGAAGAGCAGAGAGAAAGATCAAGACAAGAAAGGGTGCGAGTCCGAGAGTCCAAATGAGTGGGATCACCAGAATTCAGAAGAGACAGGGAAGAAGAGAGGAGAAACGGCTCAAGAAGGCGACCCCGGGTATTCGTCAGAACGTCACCCCAAAGAGAATGACGACAATTGAAGTCACCCAGCAGGAGCACAGGCTCCGGCAAGGAGTCTAGGAGGTGTTTCAAATCAGGAAGAGAAAGCGGGACACTCGGGGGGAGATAAATGGAACAAACAGTGTACCATTTCCCCACAAAGATACGAGCAGCAGAACAATGGAGAGGTGGTGGAAAAAGTAAAGGAACAAAGGGAACATCAGCACGAATCAAGAGAGCAGAAGAAATAGAAGCCCCAGCAATGGCTGGGGGGGGGGGGAGAGAAAGGAATAGCCACGAAAACGACCAGGACGAGCACCAAGCATTGGCTCCTGGAGACAGACACAAAGGGGCGAAAACCGCGAAATCAGAAGTTGGAGTTCGAGGAAATTGGCGTAATAACCTCGAACGTTCCATTGAAGAACAGACATCGACGAGAAGGGAAAGGACAACAACAGAGAACAAGGAAGAAACCAAGGCGAAAGAGCAACAGAGCACGTTAAAGAATATCAGGGTCAGCAAAGTCAGGGTTAGGGGGCACGGGTAAACTGAGCAAAGACGGAGGGAAGGAAACGGGAGAACAGATCAGAGGTGGGCGGGCGGGGTCCGGAGGAGGAGGAGGAGACAACGGAGAGGAGCAGTCAAGGACAGCAGCAGGAAGAGGGGGAGTAGAAAGAGGGGAGCATACCTCAGCAAGAGCAGCAACTGAGAGGGAAGCAGGGGCCAAAGAAACCTCCATAGCAGGAACAGGGGGCGCAACCACCGAAATGGGAGGGGAAGGAGCAACAGAGCCAGAAGTAGGAGCCGAGGAAGAAAGCGAAACCTTCTTACCCGCCGGGGAAGAGGAAGGAGAGGAGCCAGGTTTACGCTTCTGACTTAAAGAGACCGGTGTCCCAGCAACCACGTACTGGGCAACGGATTCTAGCGTCTCAACAGGAGAAGCTGAACGAGAGCACACATGACGGCCGTTTGGAGAGCGATGGACATCCGCCCGCACCGACAGGCGGCGGGGAGAGTCAAGAGACGGAGGGGAAGGATGGGAAGGAGGAACGGAGGGAGACGAGGAAGAAGACACAGGAGACACGACAGACCGCGTAGAAGGAAGGGGAACCCCAGACATAGGACCAGGAGGAGGATCCTTCGGGACAGAACCCAAAGGAACAGAGGAGGGGGCAGTGGGTGCATCAGGGTCCAAGGCCCGGAAACGGTTGTGAGTCTGAGGAAGGCGGGAAGGACGAGGAGAGGAAGAGCGCAACACGCGAGCATAAGAGATATTAGCATAAGGCGGGAGCCGGCGAACCTGGCGTCTCGCCTCAGGAAAAGATAAACGCTCCCGGTGCTTCAGGTTGAGGACGGCTGCCTCAAGCTTGTAATGGACACACGCGCGGGAGAAGGTAGGATGGGCCTCACCGCAGTTGAGGCAGCGAGCTTGGGGAGAAGTGCACTCCGACTTAGAGTGACCTTCGCCACCACACAAAGGACAGAGAGAGACAGTCCCGGAGCAGCGGAGGACACCATGCCCAAACCTCCAGCACTTGTTGCAGAGCCGAGGAGAAGGAATGTACTCCTGGACAGAGCACCTGGCACCAGCAAGAATGACAGAGGGTGGAAGGGTCCTACCATCAAAGGTAATCTTCACAACCCGGAGGGGTTGACGGCGACTACCACGAGGGGGACGAGTAAACGTGTCCACCTGGAGAATAGAATGGCCCTGGGCAGCGAGGATATGTCGAATATCGTCGTGGCAGTCGCGCAGGTCCCGAACACCGGTCGCAACATGGGGCGGGAGCAGAATAGTGCCAACACTGGCATTCAACTGAACGTTCTTCGAGACCCGAACAGGGGTCTCGCCAAGACAGGATAAGGCAGCCAAGCGGGAAGCAGCATCCTGAGAAGGAGCAGCAATGACACGTGTACCGAGACGAGTGGGGTTGAAAGTAATGGAGGCATCCACGGAATCAACGAGATGTCGATGGAGGGAGAAATCATCAGGAGGCGCAGAATCAAGAGGGAGGAGATCAAAATATTTGGCCCACGAAGCGGGACCAAACAAGGCTTGATAGGTAGCAGAACTGGAAGGAATCGAGCGAGAGCGGCGGTGAGAACCCCCAGAGAGAGAGGCGTTAAAAGGCGCAGTAGTAACAACTAGAGAAGGAGCCGCGCCAGGGGACGAGGTAGTCACCACTGGGGGCTTGGGGCTCGACCCAACCACAGAGGAGGGAGGGGAGCCAGGGGAAGGAGTCAGAGAGGCCAAAGGAGGAGCAAGGTCGGGGCCCAATGCAGCGGAGGCTACAGAGCCCGGTCTTCCAACACGGACCGACTCGGGGGCTTGGTCGCCCACCCCACGAGCCTGAGAAGGTAAACCAGAAGCAGCCGAAACAGGGGTTATCATCTTGACGAAAGAAGAATTCATTCACGAATGTGCCCCCACACCCACCATGGAGCCACAATTAGAGGCAGGACACCCAACAAGAAGCTATCGCCGATCATGCCGGGGCCTCCTAGGGGTGCGTCGTGAGTATACGCCCCACAAACGCCACCTTAAGAAACTGACAGTCCGTCGAGATCGGGTTCAGTGACGAAAGGGGGATTGACAATAAAAGGTTCTCCTCGCTCTCGACGTCGGGTACTACAGTTCTACGGGTACATAAGAACATAAGAACATAAGAACAAAGGTAACTGCAGAAGGCCTATTGGCCCATACGAGGCAGCTCCTATTCTATAACCACCCAATCCCACTCATATACTTGTCCAACCCGTGCTTGAAACAATCGAGGGACCCCACCTCCACAATGTTACGCGGCAATTGGTTCCACAAATCAACAACCCTGTTACTGAACCAGTATTTACCCAAGTCTTTCCTAAATCTAAACTTATCCAATTTATACCCATTGTTTCGTGTTCTGTCCTGTGTTGATACGTTTAATACCCTATTAATATCCCCCCGGTTATGTCCATTCATCCACTTGTAAACCTCTATCATGTCACCCCTAACTCTTCGCCTTTCCAGTGAATGCAACTTAAGCTTTGTTAATAAGAACATAAGAACATAAGAACAAAGGTAACTGCAGAAGGCCTATTGGCCCATACGAGGCAGCTCCTATTCTATAACCACCCAATCCCACTCATATACTTGTCCAACCCGTGCTTGAAACAATCGAGGGACCCCACCTCCACAATGTTACGCGGCAATTGGTTCCACAAATCAACAACCCTGTTACTGAACCAGTATTTACCCAAGTCTTTCCTAAATCTAAACTTATCCAATTTATATCCATTGTTTCGTGTTCTGTCCTGTGTTGATACTTTTAATACCCTATTAATATCCCCCCGGTTATGTCCATTCATCCACTTGTAAACCTCTATCATGTCACCCCTAACTCTTCGCCTTTCCAGTGAATGCAACTTAAGCTTTGTTAATCTTTCTTCATATGAAAGATTTCTAATTTGGGGAATTAACTTAGTCATCCTACGCTGGACACGTTCAAGTGAATTTATATCCATTCTATAATATGGCGACCAAAACTGAACTGCATAATCTAAATGGGGCCTAACTAGAGCAAGATATAGCTTGAGAACCACACCAGGTGTCTTGTTACTAACGCTGCGATTAATAAATCCAAGTGTCCGATTTGCCTTATTACGAACATTTATGCATTGATCCTTTTGTTTTAAATTCTTACTAATCATAACTCCCAGATCCCTTTCGCAATCCGACTTCGCAATCACAACACCATCTAGCTCGTATCTTGTAACTCTATCATCATTACCTAACCTCAGAACTTTACATTTATCAGCATTAAACTGCATCTGCCAATCCTTTGACCATTTCAAAACCCTATCCAGATCAACTTGAAGTGATAGTGAGTCCTCCTCCGAATTAATTTCCCTACCGATTTTCGTATCATCGGCAAATTTGCAAATGTTGCTACTCAAACCTGAATCTAAATCATTTATATATATTATAAACAACAGAGGTCCCAGGACAGAGCCTTGAGGCACTCCACTTACAACATTTTCCCACTCTGACTTGATTCCATTTATACTAACTCTCTGTTTCCTTTGGTATAGCCATGCCCTAATCCAGCTTAATATAGCACCCCCAATACCATGAGACTCTATTTTTTTAATCAGTCTTTCATGTGGCACTGTATCAAAAGCTTTGCTAAAGTCAAGGTATACAACATCGCAATCCTTACCACTATCAACTGCCTCAACAATGCTAGAATAAAAAGATAACAAATTTGTTAAACATGAACGGCCATTTATAAAACCATGTTGCGACTCAATTATTAATTTATGTTTTTCAAGATGAAGACGAATTTTATTTGCTATTATAGATTCGAGTAGCTTTCCCACAATAGACGTTAGGCTAATTGGTCGATAGTTAGACGCAAGTGATCTATCTCCTTTCTTAAAAACTGGTATCACATTAGCAACTTTCCAAAACTCTGGCACTCTGCCTGACTCTATTGATTTATTAAATATGGTTGACAGTGGGTCACAAAGCTCGACAGTGGGTGCAAGAGTATGCCTCCTCAAGCACCCGGGCGTCAAAATAGAAGAAGTCCAAGGGAAGAACCAGAACGAGCAAAAGGTCGGCAGGAAACGGCAAGCAGATAGGAGAAGAGGGGGGAGAAAAACGAAACAGAAGGAAAAGGAAAAGGTGTCCAGCAGAATTGGAGAGGACGGCAGCAGGAGCACAAGGCTAGAAAAGGATAGAGGACTGTCCCAAGGAGCATCACACTCTGGCAGCCGCCCACTAAGCCCCCACAAGGGCAACAACGAGCTGAGCGGGGAGGGAGTCCACACTAAAAGATTTGGTTGTGGAGGAGATTCCCGCCCGAAGGTCGGCCATCTTGGCGCGCAGATTGAACACCCCTGGCTGGACTTACTTTCCACACCTCGCCTGGAGCTCATCTTTGAATTCAGATGGCTTTTTTGGGCCAGTGTGTGCTCACTGCAGCTACCCAGGGGCTCACAGCACCGGGGGAGGCCGGAGCCTCACTAATGGACGCCTCCCCGAGCGGGGGCGCCATGTACGCTGACAGCAAGTCGCAGAGAGGAAAACGTCTGCTGGAAAATGAGTCGGCTGATGCTGTGCCAAAGCGAGATGCTAAGAGAATGTCTTTGCCTTCAGAAGACCTTTCTCTTGTGGTACCTCATTCCTCGTTTGTGGTTGTCCTAATCCAGTCAGAATCAGCTCAGTGCGTGGTTGCAAATCCTCGTACCTTAGGTGCAGCAATTGAGGCTTCAGTATTGTGGTCACATTGCCTGCCTGAGACCGCGTGTACCATGGGTAGGGGTGCAGCACTGAAGCTACACATCAAAAGGAGGCTCTATCACACATCCGTGTATCCGACATTATTAAGTTTGGGGACTGGCCTGTCAGGTGCCGACAGGTATTGTCGCAGGAGCAGTCTCGGGCCAGGTATGGGAAGATTGGCCCAATGACCAGAGTGTTGATGTGGATAACATCCAGACCGCTCTGCATGTGTTAGGGGGTGCATCAGCGGGATTATTGGAAGTTACCAGGATTCACGGAGCAGCAAACCCGACATCCATGGTCCGTGTAAAGTTCGATGGGCCCCTCCCTGATCGGGTGGCACTACACAGGACCTCGTATCAGGTCCAGCCCTACAACTTCCCTGTGTTACGATGTTACGCTTGTTATCTATTGGGGCACAGTCGCCTCGCCTGCCGTAATGAAGCACACTGTGCAAACTGCGGCAAAACAGGCTATACAGACAGATATAACGGTGGGTGCAACTTCAGGGGAAGGTCAAGCTTCCCATGACCTTGGAGTCATTGGAGATGGGTTTGTGGATTACCTGACCTAGCAGTTTATGCCTTTGGGGAGATCTCCCCCATCCCCCCCCCCCTGGCGTATGCATTAATGATATATAATGCATATGCCAGCCAGTCCAAGCCTAATCTTAAGGTAATTCTCCTATCCCTCAATTTATTCTTTACCTACTCTTCACAGCAAGTCTTTGTCACCCACATTGAACAATATTCTAAGTCTTCACTACCCCAAAACTTGCCTCGCCACCCAACTTTTACCTTACCATACATCTTTGCTACCCATCATTTGGTTCGGATTAAACATTCAAGGTTAAATGTTTGCCCTTGATCACCTAGCAGCAATTGAGGATACAGATGTAAGCTGATTGGAGAGTCGCGTTCTGAGTGTAAACTAGTAGAACGTAAGTCAAGAAACTGCAGATGGCCTATTGTTCTGCACGTGGCACTTCCTATTTATATCCACCCACACTCATTCATATACGTCTAACCTAAGCTTCAACCAATCAAAGATTCCTATGCTTATTATGATCCAGTGATCCAGTAGTATGATCCACAATAGACTTGAGAATGATCCAGGACGGACCGAAACGTCGTTGTCCTTTCACCTTCTAGTGTGTGGTCTGGTCAACATACTTCAGCCACGTTATTGTGACTCGTCGTCTGCACATGATCCAGTAATTTGTTCCGCAAATTCACAACCCAGTTACCAAACCAGTATTTACCCAGGTATTTCCTAAATCTAAACTTATCTTCATTTAAAGCCTTATCAATAACTCCCTTGTTATGCCCATTAACTACTTGTACACTTCAGTCATGTCACGTTAAGGTTTTTCCAACATCTCTTCATACAGAAGCTTTCTAATTTGCGGGATTAACTTTGTCATCCTAACTGACGTGTTCTAGTGAATTATGTCCATTCTTTAGCATGGCGACCAAAACTGAACTGCATAATCTAAATGGGACCTAAAAACAATACGTTAATAAACCCACCCGACTTATTGCTAACTCTTCTATAAATAAATCTATGGGAAAGAAAAGCTCTCAGCCTGTTAACATGAGTGTACAAATCCACAAGGGCCGGGATGAGGATTCGAACCTGCGTCCGAGAGCATCCCAGACGCTGCCGTAATCGACTGAGCTACGACATGGTCAAAAGGAGTTGAGACCGAAGTTCTACTGAACTTACTGGATCCTGCAGCCTCTCCGAGGCACAAACCAGTGTAAGTGTAACAAGAATGTGAAGTTGACTACGTCCATCTAGTTCCACCCGCTCCTCCCCAGAACTAGTTGTTAAATAAGCACTTTACCTTGACTCCTCTGATCCAACACTTGTCCACACGTGCCACACTCTTGAAAAAATATGTTTTACATATATTAAGGGCAAGTATAAGTAATTATTAAAATAAGGCACCAAACCAGGAAGGCTATGTAGCACCAGGGTAAGTATAAACAGTTTATTTCAAATACAATCGAGTAGGAAAATACAATTATGAATTTCAAGAACACTGGAACCAATCACTGGAAAAGGTGAAATTGCAATGGAGATTAATTACAGATTGTATCAACAATAGCGAGTAGGCAAGACTGATAAGACTGCAATAGCCTAACGGAATACATTTTTGTCTCTGACTCATGAGGCTATGGTTAAGCATCAATGTTCATTTAAAGTTACATAGAAACACATTATCTTATTACGGTCTTCCACTAAAACAAACCTTTAGCTAACCTTAGATAAACGTACTGTGTATTATTAATTTATTTAGCTGTTTATTGGCCTAAATTATATAAATAACATGCTTAAAACCTCTTAAGTACAGTATATGGTCTCTGAGCACCAAACCAACGTTAGAAGCCTAGTGATTACATTGTCAAAAATTACCATTTACAGGTGAAACCATTTCATATCGCAGAGTAAACAAGATGGAAACAATTATCTTCCACATTTATTTGCACAATTGCCATCCTGATATGACCACTCCATCGCCCCAGTCGTTAACACACTAAGTGCAGGCGATGAGTCACAATAACGTGGCTGAAGTAGTTTGACCAGACCACACACTAGCAGGTGAAGGGATGACGACGTTTCGGTCCGTCCTGGACCATTCTCAAGTCGACTTGAGAATGGTCCAGGATCGAAATGTCGTCGTCAACACACTAAACAATCTTAGGGTGGCTTGTTGCTAAACATTACAAGTCACCTTTACCTTAGCTACAAGACACGTTGTGCATATTATCAAACTACCTTTAATGTCATAATGCAGCAGTTTGCGCGCTCAAAATACAGATAGACAAACTCCTCAGGAACCGTAGGGGAACCTTTGACAAGCCGCCGGCTTCCTGTTGCCGTAGAGGGCACTATGGAGAAATGGTGGCCCTCTGGTAAATTTAAGTCAATATTACCTAGGAGTTATGATGTACCAGCCATTGAACATCTGGGACTCACAGTTAATATGAAAACAATCCTTAAGAATAGTTAAACGAATCTTTGACTGAAACGAACAACAATGAATATTGAACTGTACGAGTCTCTGTTGTGGTCCCATCTGGCCTACTGTCCTAATATGGAAACTTCACTTCAAAAAGATATCAATGATTTTCCGCTTTGGAGAAAGTTCAAGACAGCAACAACAATCATGCCAGAACTTGTTCAACTGTCACTACCACGAATCTTTGAAGGACTAACACTATAAATGTTTAAATTGTTATAGATTTTGATAGATTAGCCTATAAATTTTGCTAGAAATTACCTTCTTAATATTATCTGTTAGATTAAGGCCCTGCCCGAAGCGCTATGCGTACTAGTGGCTTTACAAGAATGTAAACACATCTTGCTATGTACTCTCAGGAACCCAATGTAACTTCTTATAGATATATAAATAAATGAATAACAGCCGAGGCCTTTGTAATACTATTTTAATGCATTGCTTTATACTTTGTAAAGTCTTTTAGAGAAGTGCTTTGTATTTATAACCTCCAACTTTGTCAGTATTACAAATTAAAAAAAAAAATTATAATACTGACCAAATTGGAGGCTATTAATACAGACCACTTCTCTAAAATGTCATATTTGACACAGACAGGCTGGACAACAGCTTCAAGCTCAACAAGCCTACAATGTAACACAGAAAATAGATGTGTTGTTTCCCCCATAGGGGGATTAACCCATGAACCCGCTTAACCACTCAAGTCGTAAATGCAGAGTCATTCCTCTTGTTCACAATATACACAAGACAAATCCTCAATAAAATAAGGGTGGAGGGAGTAGGAAGGCTGACCTTTGCAACCCGTTCTCGCAAATTCGTAAAGTCAATATTGACTTATTAACTACGTGCATAGGTGATATACTAAACATAATAGATACCCTTAAAAAGATTCATAGAAAACACCGACCTTACCTAACCTTGTTAGTATCTTAAGATAAGCATCTTATTGCTTCGTAATTACAATTATTACTTAACCTATACCTATTATAGGTTAGGTAATAATTGTAATTACGAAGCAATAAGATGCTTATCTTAACATACTAAGTAGGTTAGGTAAGGTTGGTGTTTTCTATGAATCTTTTTAAGGGTATCTATTATGTTAAGTATGTCACCTATGCACATATTTAATAAGTCAATATTGACTTATTAAATTTGCGAGAACGGGTTGACCTTTGACAAGGTGCCGCCATCCTGTCCCCGTCGAGGCCACTGTAGATGGTGGCCCTTAGGTCAATTCATCATAGGAGCCCTTCTCCTTCCATCATCCTGAATCATGCTCATCGTACTAACCTGCACCCCCTCAATCCCCCCCCCCCCACCATCGTCACACAATCTGTGGCCAAAATTTCTCGTTTCATTCAGATTTTCATCAAAATATGTCGAAGATTTCTCTTTGGGTTGTTTTAAGGGGCCTGACAGCCGAGTGGACAGCGCTTCGGATTCGTAATCCTGAGGTTCCGGGTTCGATCCCCGGTGTAGACTGAAACAAATGGGCACTTTCTTTCACCCAGATGACCCTGTTTACCTATCAGTAAATAAGTACCTGGGAGTTAGACAGCTGCTATGGGCTGCTTCCTGGGGATGTGTAAGAAAAAGAAGGCCTGGTCGAGGACCGGGCCGCGGGGACGCTAAGCCCCGAAATCATCTCAAGATAACCTTAAGATTGCTGGCTAACTACTGGCATGGCTATTAAGGCCACCACAAGCGCCCTAATGACTTAACTAGCGGGAACACCTATGGCTGCCACCTGACAATCTCCTCTATATTTTGTCTAAATACATAAAATATACAAAATAATAACGAATAACAACATGAAGTACACACCTCGAACAATTCTTTCTTTATTATGATTGATTAATGATATCTGTAACACATTTATTTTTTGCACACTGGTAATCAACGTGACCCTTGCCAGGCGGCGGCTGGTCGACAACTGAGCCACACGTTAAGAAGTGGGACTCCCAGACGCGCCACTCACCCTTACTTCACTATAATATCTAAACTGTCAACCTCTAATACAGTTAAGCATCTGACCACCAGAGGCGCTAATGTTCCCCTGTTATTACGCCATCCATATAATAATTGCTCTCATTATTCATTGTTGCAACGTTTCATGCCCGAAACGCTTTGCGTAATAGTGGCTTTAGGCATTGTATGTACTAGCCCTATCTATAAATCCATCACTCTTTGTAAAATCTCTTGTATGTATGTACCTTACCTAAATAAACATTTGATTTGATTTGAAATACATTCATGTTCTGTAGTGACTGTGTCAGACCTCGAAGGAAGAATTGAAACACCCTTCTGAAGATGTATTATTAAATACGAAAATACTTAAGGAAATTCCTGTTTCAATTCTTCCTTCGTGGTCTGACACTATCGTCACATTTTCATCACGTGTTAATTTTCGTGATTTACACGCAGATTTTGTAGTGTATATACGACAACTTCAGGAAAGTAATGAGTAGCGGATTTAGTCTAAACAATAATATATGCGTTTTGTTTTTAGTGCCAAATTATCTGGCAAATATACATTTGGAGATGAAGCTCAATCCTTCCTGTAGCCCAATCTTTCCTGTAGCCCAATCCTTCTTGTAGCCCAATCCTTCCTGTAGACCAATCCTTCCTGTAGCTCAATCCTTCCTGTAGCCCAATCTTTCCTGTAGCCCAATCCTTCTTGTTGACCAATCCTTCCTGTAGCCCAATCCTTCCTTCCAAATCCGATTTGTAATATAATATTATTGGAGGTGTTGTGGTTTCTGTTCTAGGTTCAGGATTGTACCTGGTCCAGGTGTCATCATGTCCGCGGTTGTTCAACGTCCTCCCAGCAAGCATAAGAAATATTGCCGGAACAACCGTGGACATTTTCAAGAGGAAACTAGATTTATTCCTCCAAGGAGTGCCGGACCAACCGGGCTGTGGTGGGTATGTGGGCCTACGGGCCGCTCCAAGCAACAGCCTGGTGGACCAAACTCTCACAAGTCGAGCCTGGCCTCGGGCCGGGCTTGGGGAGTAGAAGAACTCCCAGAACCCCATCAACCAGGTACCAGGTATCAACCAGGTATCTTCTGTCGCGTTTATTTCTTTGTTGCTATATCCATTGTTCACCAACACTTCAGTTAACTTTCAAACTCCGTACTCACGTTGCTCCATTCTGAGCAGTGGGTAAGGGCTCGACGAATATAAGTGTTTAGAACACTGGCTTTGTGTCTTTGGAAGCACTCACTCCTACTGTTTAGGCATAATCCTATGTTTGTAGGCTTAGTATATACGCTACTGCTTAGAGATGCTCCTGTTAAATTGTGTGTTTATTTGTCTACTTATACTGAATCCTTTTAAAGTGTGTCCTTATCTGTCATTTGCATCAAACTTCATCCCTCCCTACTGACCTGTTTGGTAGTGAGTTCTGCTAATCGTGGATTGCTGTTACGTAGCTCATTTAGCTTCATAATAGTTGGATGGCATGAAATAAAAAGGCTTCAATTAAACAGAGCAGAAATTTATGAGAATGATGTTCAAAAATACCAAATAGTTATTATTTTATCTGTAGAAAACGATGTCTTACAGACAGGGTAAAAAAAAAAATGAATGTAATGAAACATCATTTACTTGGCGAGAGCCAGAGGTTCCCTGGAGCTATCCAGGCTGATATGGATGTACTAGATTTTGGCATCAGTCAGTGTGAATGGAGTTCTACTGAATTACAATCTCTCAGCAAATGAACTTTTTTTCACCCTCATTGTTTGCTGTGATCGCCAACATGGTATTTAGAAAAAGTTGATCTGCTGCTGACCTCTTGCTAAATCTCTCCATTAAGTGACATTAGACACTGGATGAATCATAGATCAGCAGTGTTGTTGATCTAAATATAGCAGGTGCATCTGAGTGGGTTTGGATTAGTAGGAAAGCATCACGCACTAGCCCCAGTCACCATTCTGCAATATAAAAAAAATCCCCCATGCTTTCCACATCACTTTTTTATAACCAACATATGCCAAGTTCTGAAAGCGGCGTTTGGTCACATTTGTCCCAATCCCCACTACAGTTTTCAAAATATCCCAAACATCTCAATTTTGAGGCCTGAGCCATATTTTCGAGCCAAATTCTGGCTCTCTGCACGTATTCGCAGTTTTAAATTACGACTTTTTTATACACAACATATGCCAAGTCTTGATAGCGGCAGTGAGTCACATTTTGCACAAACTCCCCTGCAGCTTTCAAAATATCCGAAATATTCCAATTTCGAGGCCTGAGCCATATTTTGGAGCCAAATTCTGGCTCTCTGCACGTATTCGCAGTTTTAAATTACGACTTTTTTATACCCAACATATGCGATGTACTGAAAGCGGCGTTTGGTGACATTTGACCCAAACCTCCCTGCAGTTTTCAAAATATCCTACACATCCCAATTTCGAGGCCTGAGCCGTATTTTCGAGCCAAATTCTGGCTCTATGCACGTATACGCAGTTTGAAATTACGACTTTTTATACCCAGCATATGCCAAGTCTTGATAGCGGCAGAGTCACATTTTGCACAAACTCCCCTGCAGTTTTGGAAACATCCCAAATATCCCAATTTCGAGGCCTGAGCTATATTTTGGAGCCAAATTCTGGCTCTCTGCACGTATTCGACGTTTGAAATTACGACTTTTTTATAGCCAACATGTGCCTAGTAATGAAAGCGGCGTTTGGTCACATATATCCCAAACCCCCCTGCAGTTTTCAAAATATCCCAAACATCCCAATTTCGAGGCCTGAGCCATATTTTGGAGCCAAATTCTCGCTCTCTGCACGTATTCGCATTTTGAAATTACGAATCTATATACCCAACATATGCCAAGTACTGAAAGCGGCGTTTGGTCACATTTGTCCCAAACCTCCCTGCAGTTTTCAAAATATCCCAAATATCCTAATTTCGAGGCCTGAGCCATATTATAGAGCCAAATTCTGGCTCTCTGCACGTATTCGCAGTTTGAAATTACGACTTTTTTTACCCAACATATGCCAAGTACTGAAAGCGGCGTTTGGTTACATCTGTCCCAAACCCAGCTGCAGTTTTCAAAATATCCCAAACATCCCAATTTCGAGGCCTGAGCCGTATTTTGGAGCCAAATTATGGCTAATGCACATATTCGCAGTTTGAAATTACGACTTTTTATACCCAACATATGCCAAGTCCTGAAAGCGGCAGTGAGTCAAATTTTGCACAAACTCCCTTGCAGTTTTCAAAATATCCCAAATATTCCAATTTCTAGGCCTGAGCCATATTTTGAAGCCAAATTCTGGCTCTCTGCACGTATTCGCAGTTTCAAATTACGACTTTTTTATACCCAACATATACCAAGTACTGAAAGCGGCGTTTGGTCACATTTGTCTCAATCCTTCTTGCAGTTTTCAAAATATCCCAAACATCCCAATTTCGAGGCCTGAGCCATTTTTTGGAGCCAAATTCTGGCTCTCTGCACGTATTCGTAGTTTGAAATTGCGACTTTTTTATACCAAACATATGCAAAGTACTGAAAGTGGCGTTTGGTGACATTTGTCCCATACCCTCCTGCAGTTTTCAAAATATCCTAAACATCCCAATTTCGAGGCCTGAGCCGTATTTTGGAGCCAAATTCTGGCTCTATGCACGTATACGCAGTTTGAAATTACGACTTTTTATACCCAGCATATGCCAAGTCCTGATAGCGGCAGTGAGTCACATTTTGCACAAACTCCCCTGCAGTTTTGGAAACATCCCAAATATCCCAATTTCGAGGCCTGAGCTATATTTTGGAGCCAAATTCTGGCTCTCTGCACGTATTCTCAGTTTGAAATTACGACTTTTTTATACCCAACATATGCGAAGTACTGAAAGCGGCGTTTGGTGACATTTGTCCCAAACCCCACTGCAATTTTCAAAATATCCTAAACATCCCAATTTAGAGGCGTGAGCCGTATTTTGGAGCCAAATTCTGGCTCTATGCACGTATACACAGTTTGAAATAACGACTTTTTATTCCCAACACATGCCAAGTCCTGATAGCGGCAGTGAGTCACATTTTGGACAAACTCCCCTGCAGTTTTCGAAATATCCCTAATATCCCAATTTCGAGGCCTGAGCTATATTTTGGAGCCAAATTCTGGCTCTCTGCACGTATTCGCCGTTTGAAATTACGACTATTTTATACCCAACATATGCCAAGTATTGAAAGCGCCGTTTGGACACGTATGTCCGAAACCCCCCTGCAGTTTTCAAAATATCCCAAACATCCCAATTTCGAGGCCTGAGCTATATTTTGGAGCCAAATTCTCGCTCTCTGCACGAATTCGCAGTTTGAAATTACGACTTTATATACCCAACACATTCCAAGTACTGAAAGCGGTGTTTGGTCACATTTGTCCCAAACCTCCCTGCAGTTTTCAAAATATCTCAAATATCCTAATTTCGAGGCCTGAGCCATAATATAGAGCCAAATTCTGGATCTCTCCACGTATTCACAGTTTGAAATTACGACTTTTTATACCCAACATATGCCAAGTACTGAAAGCGGCGTTTGGTTACATCTGTCACAAACCTCCCTACAGTTTACAAAATATCCCAAACATCCCAATTTCGAGGCCTGAGCCATATTTTGGAGCCAAATACAAGCTCTTTGCACGTATTCGCAGTTTGAAATTACGACTTTTTATACCCAACATATGGCAAGTACTGAAAGCGGAGTTTGGTTACATCTGTCCCAAACTCCCCTGCAGTTTTCAAAATATCCCAAACATCCCAATTTCGAGGCCTGAGCCGTATTTTGGAGCCAAATTCTGGCTCTATGCACGTATTCGCAGTTTGAAATTACGACTTTTTTATACCCAACATATACCAAGTACTGAAAGCGGCGTTTGGTCACATTTGTCTCAATCCTTCTTGCAGTTTTCAAAATATCCCAATTTCGAGGCCTGAGCCATATTTTGGAGCCAAATTCTGGCTCTCTGCACGTATTCGTAGTTTGAAATTGCGACTTTTTTATACCCAACATATGCCAATTACTGAAAGCGGCGTTTGGTGACATTTGTCCCATACCCTCCTGCAGTTTTCAAAATATCCTAAACATCCCAATTTCGAGGCCTGAGCCGTACTTTGGAGCCAAATTCTGGCTCTATGCACGTATACGCAGTTTGAAATTACGACTTTTTTATACCCAACATATGCCAAGTACTGAAAGCAGCAGTGAGTCACATTTCGCACAAACTCCCCTGCAGTTTTCGAAATATCCCAAATATCCCAATTTCGAGGCTTGAGCAATATTTTGGAGCCAAATTCTGGCTCTCTGCACGTATTCGCAGTTTGAAATTACGACTTTTTAATACCCAACATATGCCAAGTACTGAAAGCGGCGTTTGGTCACATTTGTCCCAAACCCCCCCTGCAGTTTTCAAAATATCCCAAACATCCCAATTTCGAGGCCTTAGCCATATTTTGGAGCCAACTTCTGGCTCTCTGCACGTATTCGCGGTTTGAAATTACGACTTTTTTATAGCCAACATGTGCCTAGTAATGAAAGTGGCGTTTGGTCACATATATCCCAAACCCCCCAGCAGTTTTCAAAATATCCCAAACATCACAATTTCGAGGCCTGAGCCATATTTTGGAGCCAAATTCTGGCTCTCTGCACGTATTCGCAGTTTGAAATTACGACTTTTTATACCCAACAAATGCCAAGTTCTGTAAGCAGCGTTTGGTCATATTTGTCCCAAACTCCCCTGCAGTTTTCAAAATATCCCAAACTACCCAATTTCGAGGACTGAGCAATATTTTGGAGCCAAATTCTGGCTCTATGCACGTATTCGCAGTTTGAAATTACGACTTTTTATACCCAACATATGCCAAGTCCTGAAAGCAGCAGTGAGTCAAATTTTGCACAAACTCCCCTACAGTTTTCGAAATATCCCAAATATCCCAATTTCGAGGCCTGAGCCATATTTTGGAGCCAACTTCTCGCTCTCTGCACGTATTCGTCAGTATGAAATTACGAATTTTTTATACCCAACATATGCCAAGTGTTGAAAGCGGCGTTTGGTTATATTTGTCCCAAACCTCCCTGCAGTTTTCAAAATATCCCAAACATCACAATATCGAGGCCTGAGCCATATTTTGGAGCCAAATTCTGGCTCTCTGCACGTATTCGCAGTTTGATATTACGATTTTTATACCCAACATATGCCAAGTACTGAAAGCGCCAGTGAGTCACATTTTGCACAAATTCCCCTGCAGTTTTCGAAATTCCCCAAAAATCCCAATTTCGAGGCATGAGCCATATTTTGGAGCCAAACTCAGGCTCTCTGCACGTATTCGCAGTTTGAAATTACGACTTTTTTATACCCAATATATGCCAAGTACTGAAAGCGGCAGTGAGTCACATTTCGCACAAACTCCCCTGCAGTTTTCGAAATTCCCCAAAAATCCCAATTTCGAGGCCTGAGCTATATTTTGGAGCCAAATTCTGGCTCTCTGCACGTATTCGCCGTTTGAAATTACGACTATTTTATACCCAACATATGCCAAGTAATGAAAGCGCCGTTTGGTCACATATGTCCGAAACCCCCTTGCAGTTTTCAAAATATCCCAAACATCCCAATTTCGAGGCCTGAGCCATATTTTGGACCCAAATTCTGGCTCTCTGCACGTATTCGCCGTTTGAAATTACGATTTTTTATAGCCAACATGTGCCTAGTAATGAAAACGGCGTTTACTCACATACATCCCAAACCCCCCTGCAGTTTTCAAAATATCCCAAACATCCCAATTTCGAGGCCTGAGCCATATTTTGGAGCCAAATTCTGGCTCTTTGCACGTATTCTCAGTTTGAAATTACGACTTTTTTATACCCAACATATGTGAAGTACTGAAAGAAGCGTTTGGTGACATTTGTGACAAACCCCCTGCAGTTTTCAAAATATCTTAAACATCCCAATTTCGAGGCCTGAGCCGTATTTTGGAGCCAAATTCTGGCTCTATGCACGTATACACAGTTTGAAATAACGACTTTTTACACCCAACAAATGCCAAGTCCTGATAGCGGCAGTGAGTCACATTTTGCACAAACTCCCCTGCAGTTTTCGAAATATCCCAAATATCCCAATTTCGAGGCCTGAGCTATATTTTGGAGCCAAATTCTGGCTCTCTGCACGTATTCGCCGTTTGATATTACTTCTTTTTTATACCCAACATATGCCAAGTAATGAAAGCGGCGTTTGGTCACATATGTCCCAAACCCCCCCTGCAGTTTTCAAAATATCCAAAACATCCCAATTTCGAGGCCTGAGCCATATTTTGTAGCCAAATTTTGGCTCTCTGCACGTATTCGCACTTTGAAATTACGACTTTTTATACCTAACATATGCAAAGTTCTGAAAGTGCGTTTGGTCATATTTTTCCCAAACCCCCCTGCAGTTTTCAAAATATCCCAAACATCCCAATTTTGAGGCCTGAGCCGTATTTTGGAGAAAACTTCTGGCTCTATGCACGTATTCGCAGTTTGAAATTACGACTTTTTATACCCAACATATGCCAAGTCCTGAAAGCGGCAGTGAGTGACATTTTGCACAAACTCCCCTGCAGTTTTCAAAATATCCCAAACATCCCAATTTCGAGGCCTGAGCCATATTTTGTAGCCAAATTTTGGCTCTCTGCACGTATTCGCACTTTGAAATTACGACTTTTTATACCTAACATATACCAAGTACTGAAAGCGGCATTTGGTCACATTTGTCCCAAACCTCCCAGCAGTTTTCAAAATATCCCAAACATCCCAATTTCGAGGAATGAGCCATGTTTTGGAGCCAAATTCTGGCTCTCTGCACCTATTCGCAGTTTGAAATTACGACTTTTTTATACCCAACATATACCAAGTACTGAAAGCGGCATTTGGTCATATTTGTCCCAATTCCCCCTGCAGTTTTCAAAATATCCCAAACATCTCAATTTCGAGGCCTGAGCCATATTTTGGAGCCAAATTCTGGCTCTCTGAACGAATTCGTATTTTGAAATTACGACTTTTTTATACCCAACATATGCGAAGTACTGAAATGTTTGGTGACATTTGTCCCAAACCCCCCTGCAGTTTTCAAAATATCCTAAACATCCCAATTTCGAGGCCTGAGCCATATTTTGGAGCCAAATTCTGGCTCTCTGAACGAATTCGTATTTTGAAATTACGACTTTTTTATACCCAACATATGCGAAGTACTGAAATGTTTGGTGACATTTGTCCTAAACCCCCCTGCAATTTTCAAAATATCCTAAACATCCCAATTTCGAGGCCTGAGTCGTATTTTGGAGCCAAATTCTGGCTCTATGCACGTATACACAGTTTGAAATTATGACTTTTTATACCCAGCATATGCCAAGTCCTGATAGCGGCAGTGAGTCACATTTTGCACAAACTCCCCTGCAGTTTTCAAAATATCAGAAATATCCTAATTTCGAGGCCTGAGCCATATTTTGGAGCCAAATTCTCGCTCTCAGCACGTATTCGCATTTTGAAATTACGACTTTATATACCCAACATATGCCAAGTACTGAAAGGGGCGTTTTGTCACATTTGTCCCAAACCTCCCTACAATTTACAAAATATCCCAAACATCCCAATTTTGAGGACTGAGCAATATTTTGGAGCCAAATTCTGGCTCTATGCACGTATTCGCAGTTTGAAATTACGACTTTTTATACCCAACATATGCCAAGTACTGAAAGCGGCGTTTGGTTACATCTGTCCCAAACCCCCCAGCAGTTTTCAAAATATCCCAAACATCCCAATTTCGAGGCTTGAGCCATTTTTTTGGAGCCAAATTCTGGCTCTCTGAACGTATTCGCACTTTGAATTTACGACTTTTAATACCCAACATATGCAAAGTTCTGAAAGCGGCGTTTGGTCATATTTGTCGCAAACCCCCCTGCAGTTTTCAAAATATCCCGAACATCCCAATTTCGAGGCCTGAGCCAAATTTTGGAGCCAAATTCTGGCTAATGCACATATTCGCAGTTTGAAATTACGACTTTTATACCCAACATATGCCAAGTCCTGAAAGCGGCAGTGAGTCACATTTTGCACAAACTCTCTTGCAGTTTTCAAAATATCCCAAATATTCCAATTTCTAGGCCTGAGCCATATTTTGGAGCCAAATTCTGGCTCTCTGCACGTATTCGCAGTTTGAAATTACGACTTTATATACCCAACATATTCCAAGTACTGAAAGCGGCGTTTGGTCACATTTGTCCCAAACCTCCCTGCAGTTTTCAAAATATCCCAAACATCCCAATTTCGAGGCCTGAGCCATATTTTGGAGCCAAATTCTGGCTCTCTGCACGTATTCGCATTTTTAAATTACGACTTTTTTATAACCAACATATGCGAAGTACTGAGAGCGGCGTTTGTGATCATTTGTCCCAAACCCCCCTGCAGTTTTCAAAATATCCCAAACAACCCAATTTCGAGGTCTGAGCCATATTTTAGAGTCAAATTCTTGCTCCATGCAAGTATTCGCGGTTTGAAATTACGACATTTTATACCCAACATATGCCAAGTCCTGAAAGCGGCAGTGAGTCACATTTCCAACAAACTCCCCTGCAGTTTTCGAAATATCCCAAATATCCCAATTTTGAGGCCTGAGCCATATTTTGGAGCCAAATTCTGGCTCTCTGCACGTATTCGCAGTTTGAAATTACGACTTTTTATACCCAACATATGCCAAGTACTGAAAGCGGCAGTGAGTCACATTTTGCTCAAACTCCCCTGAAGTTTTCAAAATTTCCCTAACATCCCACTTTCAAGGCCTGAGCCATATTTTGGAGCCAAATTCAAGCTCTCAGCACGTATTCGCAGTTTGAAATTACGACTTTTTATACCCAACATATGCCAAGTTCTGTAAGCGGCGTTTGGTCATATTTGTCCCAAACCCCCCTACAGTTTTCGAAATACCCCAAACATCCCAATTTCGAGGCGTGAGCCATATTTTGGAGCCAAACTCAGGCTCTCTGCACGTATTCGCAGTTTGAATTTACGACTTTTAATTTATACCCAACATATGCCAAGTACTGAAAGCGGCAGTGAGTCACATTTCGCACAAACTCCCCTGCAGTTTTCGAAATATCCCAAATATCCCAATTTCGAGGCTTGAGCAATATTTTGGAGCCAAATTCTGGCTCTCTGTACGTATTCGCAGTTTGAAATTACGAATTTTTTATACCCAACAAATGCCAAGTACTGAAAGCGGCGTTTGGTCACATTTGTCCCAAACCCCCCCCCCTTTAGTTTTCAAAATATCCCTAACATCCCAATTTCGAGGCCTTAGCCATATTTTGGAGCCAAATTCTGGCTCTCTGCACGTATTCGCAGTTTGAAATTATGACTTTTTATACCCAACATATGCCAAGTTCGGTAAGCAGCGTTTGGTCATATTTGTCCCAAACCCCCCTGCAGTTTTCAAAATATCCCAAACATCCCACTTTCATGGCCTGAGCCATATTTTGGAGCCAAATTCAAGCTCTCTGCACGTATTCGCAGTTTGAAATTATGACTTTTTATACCCAACATATGCCAAGTTCTGTAAGCAGCGTTTGGTCATATTTGTCCCAAACCCCCCTGCAGTTTTCAAAATATCCCAAACATCATAATAACGAGGCCTGAGCCATATTTTGGAGCCAAGTTCTGGCTCTCTGCACGTATTCGCAGTTTGAAATTATGACTTTTTATACCCAACATATGCCAAGTTCTGTAAGCAGCGTTTGGTCATATTTGTCCCAAACCCCCCTGCAGTTTTCAAAATATCTCAAACATCATAATAACGAGGCCTGAGCCATATTTTGGAGCCAAGTTCTGGCTCTCTGCACGTATTCGCAGTTTGAAATTACAACTGTTTTTTACCCAACATTTACCAAGTACTGAAAGAGGCGTTTGGTCAAAATTGTCCCAAACCCACCTGCAGTTTTCAAAATATCCCAAACATCCCAATTTCGAGGCCTGAGCCATATTTTGAAACCAAATTCTGTCTCTATTCACGTATTCGCGGTTTGAAATTACGATATTTTATACCCAACATATGCCAAGTCCTGAAAGCGGCAGTGAGTCACATTTCGCACAAACTCCTCTGCAGTTTTCAAACTATCCCAAACATCCCAATTTCGAGGCCTTAGCCATATTTTGGGACCAAATTCTGGCTCTATGCACGTATTCGCGGTTTGAAATTACGAAATTTTATACCCAACATATGCCAAGTCCTGAAAGCGGCAGTGAGTCACATTTCGCACAAACTCCCCTGCAGTTTTCAAAATATCCCAAACATCATAATTTCGAGGACTGAGCCATATTTTGGAGCCAAATTCTGGCTCTTTGCACGTATTCGCAGTTTGAAATTACGACTTTTTTTTTACCCAACATATACCAAGTACTGAAAGCAGTGTTTGGTCACATTTGTCCCAAACCCCCCTGCAGTTTTCGAAATATCCCAAATATCCCAATTTCGAGGCCTGAGCCATATTTTGGAGCCAAATTCTGGCTCTCTGCACGCATTCGCAGTTTGAAATTACGAATTTTTATACCCAACATATGCCAAGTACTGAAAGCGGCAGTGAGTCACATTTTGCTCAAACTCCCCTGCAGTTTTCAAAATATCCCAAACATCCCACTTTCATGGCCTGAGCCATATTTTGGAGCCAAATTCAAGCTCTCTGCACGTATTCGCAGTTTGAAATTATGAATTTTTATACCCAACATATGCCAAGTTCTGTAAGCAGCGTTTGGTCATATTTGTCCCAAACCCCCCTGCAGTTTTCAAAATATCCCAAACATCCCAATTTCGAGGACTGAGCAATATTTTGGAGCCAAATTCTGGCTCTATGCACGTATTCGCGGGTTGAAATTACGACATTTTATACCCAACATATGCCAAGTCCTGAAAGCGGCAGTGAGTCACATTTCGCACAAACTCCCCTGCAGTTTTCGTAATATCCCAAATATCCCAATTTCGAGGCCTGAGCCATATTTTGGAGCCAAATTCAGGCTCTCTGCACGTATTCGCAGTTTGAAATTACGACTTTTTTATACCCAACATATGCCAAGTACTGAAAGCGGCGTTTGGTCACATTTGTCCCAAACCCCCCCTGCAGTTTTCAAAATATCCCAAACATCCCAATTTCGAGGCCTTAGCCATATTTTGGAGCCAAATTCTGGCTCCATGCACGTATTCGCGGTTTGAAATTACGACATTTTATACCCAACATATGCCAAGTCCTAAAAGCGGCAGTGAGTCACATTTCCTACAAACTCCCCTGCAGTTTTCAAAATATCCTAAATATTCCAATTTTGAGGCCTGAGTCATATTTTGGAGCCAGATTCTGGCTCTCTGCACGTATTCGCAGTTTGAAATTACGACTTTTTATACCAAACATATGCCAAGTACTGAAAGCGGCAGTGAGTCACATTTTGCTCAAACTCCCCTGCAGTTTTCAAAATATCCCAAACATCCCACTTTCATGGCCTGAGCCATATTTTGGAGCCAAATTCAAGCTCTCTGCACGTATTCGCAGTTTGAAATTATGACTTTTTATACCCAACATATGCCAAGTGTTGAAAGCGGCGTTTGGGTATATTTGTCCCAAACCTCCCTGCAGTTTTCAAAATATCCCAAACATCACAATATCGAGGCCTGAGCCATATTTTGGAGCCAAATTCAAGCTCTCTGCACATATTCGCAGTTTGATATTACGATTTTTATACCCAACATATGACAAGTACTGAAAGCGGCAGTGAGTCACATTTCGCACAAACTCCCCTGCAGTTTTCAAAATATCCCAAATATCCCAATTTCGAGGCTTGAGCAATATTTTGGAGCCAAATTCTGGCTCATTGCACGTATTCGCAGTTTGAAATTACGACCTTATTTATGCCCAACATATGCCAAGTACTGAATGCGGCGTTTGGTCACATTTTTCCCAAACCGTCCCTGCAGTTTTCAAAATATCCCAAACATCCCAATTTCAAGGACTGAGCAATATTTTGGAGCCAAATTCTGGCTCTATGTACGTATTCGCAGTTTGAAATTACGACTTTTTATACCCAACATATGCCAAGTCCTGAAAGCAGCAGTGAGTCAAATTTTGCACAAACTCCCCTACAGTTGTCGAAATATCCAAAATATCCCAATTTCGAGGCCTGAGCCATATTTTGGAGCCAACTTCTGGCTCTCTGCACGTATTCGCAGTATGAAATTACGAATTTTTTATACCCAACATATGCCAAGTGTTGAAAGCGGCGTTTGGTTATATTTGTCCCAAACCTCCCTGCAGTTTTCAAAATATCCCCAACATCACAATATCGAGGCCTGAGCCATATTTTGGAGATAAATTCTGGCTCTCTGCATGTATTCGCAGTTTGATTTTACGATTTTTATACCCAACATATGACAAGTACTGAAAGCGGCAGTGAGTCACATTTTGCACAAACTCCCCTGCAGTTTTCGAAATATCCCAAATATACCAATTTCGAGGCGTGAGCCATATTTTGGAGCCAAACTCAGGCTCTCTGCACGTATTTCCAGTTTGAAATTACGACTTTTTTATACCCAACATATGCCAAGTACTGAAAGCAGCAGTGAGTCACATTTTGCACAAACTCCCCTGCAGTTTTCAAAATATCCCAAACATCACAATATCGAGGCCTGAGCCATATTTTGGAGCCAAATTCAGGCTCTATGCACGTATTCACGGTTTGAAATTACGACTTTTTATACCCAACATATGCCAAGTTCTGAAAGCAGCGTTTGGTCATATTTGTCCCAAACCCCCCTGCAGTTTTCAAAATATCCCAAATATCCCAATTTCGAGGTCTGAGCAATATTTTGGAGCCAAATTCTGGCTCTATGCACGTATTCTCAGTTTGAAATTACGAATTTTTTTTACCCAACATATGCCAAGTCCTGAAAGCGGCAGTGAGTCAAATTTTGCACAAACTCCCCTACAGTTTTCGAAATATCCCAAATATCCCAATTTCGAGGCCTGAGCCATATTTTGGAGCCAACTTCTGGCTCTCTGCACGTATTCGCAGTATGAAATTACGAATTTTTTATACCCAACATATGCCAAATACTAAAAGCGGCAGTGAGTCACATTTTGCTCAAACTCAACTGCAGTTTTCAATTTTTTTTTTTTTTTTTTTTTTTTTTGAGATATATACAACAGTCGTTACATTCTTGTACAGCCACTAGTACGCGTAGCGTTTCGGGCAAGTCCTTAATCCTATGGTCCCTGGAATACGATCCCCTGCCGCGAAGAATCGTTAACCTGCCGCGAAGAATCGTTCAAAGAATCGAAAATATCCCAAACTACCCAATTTCGAGGACTGAGCAATATTTTGGAGCCAAATTCTGGCTCTATGCACGTATTCGCAGTATGAAATTACGAATTTTTTATACCCAACATATGCCAAGTGTTGAAAGCGGCGTTTGGTTATATTTGTCCCAAACCTCCAAGCAGTTTTCAAAATATCCCAAACATCACAATATCGAGGCCTGAGCCATATTTTGGAGCCAAATTCTAGCTCTCTGCACATATTCGCAGTTTGATATTACGATTTTTATACCCAACATATACCAAGTACTGAAAGCAGTGTTTGGTCACATTTGTCCCAAACCCCCTGCAGTTTTCAAAATATCCCAAACATCCCAATTTCGAGGCCTGAGCCATATTTTGGAGCCAAATTCTGGCTCTCTGCACGTATTCGCAGTTTGAAATTACGACTTTTTTATACCCAACATATGCCAAGTACTGAAAGCAGCGTTTGGTCACATTTGTCCCAAACCCCCCCTGCAGTTTTCAAAATATCCCAAACATCCCAATTTCGAAGCCTAAGCCATATTTTGGAGCCAAATTCTGGCTCTATGCACGTATTCGCGGTTTGAAATTACGACATTTTATACCCAACATATGCCAAGTCCTGAAAGCGGCAGTGAGTCACATTTCGCACAAACTCCCCTGCAGTTTTCGAAATATCCCAAATATCCCAATTTTTAAGGCATGAGCCATATTTTGGAGCCAAATTCTGGCGCTCTGCACGTATTCGCAGTTTAAAATTACCACTTTTTTTATACCCAACATATGCCAAGTACTGTAAGCGGCGTTTGGTCACATTTGTTTCAAACCTCCCTGCAGTTTTCAAAATATCCCAAACATCATAATTTCGAGGCCTGAACCATATTTTGGAGCCAAATTCTGGATCTCTGCACGTATTCGCAGTTTGAAATTACGACTTTTTTTTACCCAACATATACCAAGTACTGAAAGCAGCGTTTGGTCACATTTGTCCCAAACCCCCTTGCAGTTTTCAAAATATCCCAAACATCCCAATTTCGAGGCCTGATCCATATTTTGGAGCCAAATTCTGGCTCTATGCACGTATTCGCAGTTTGAAATTACGACTTTTTATACCCAACATATGCCAATTCCTGAAAGCGGCAGTAAGTCACATTTTGCACAAACTTCCTTCCAGTTTTCGAAATATCCCAAATATCCCAATTTCGAGGCCTGAGCCATATTTTGGAGCCAAATTCTGGCTCTCTGCACGTATTCGCAGTTTGAAATTACGACTTTTTATACCCCACATATGCCAAGAACTGAAAGCGGCAGTGAGTCACATTTTGCTCAAACTCCCCTGCAGTTATCAAAATATCCCAAACATCCCAAATTCGAGGACTGAGCAATATTTTGGAGCCAAATTCTGGCTCTATGCACGTATTCGCAGTATGAAATTACGAATTTTTTATACCCAACGTATGACAAGTGTTGAAAGCGGCGTTTGGTTATATTTGTCCCAAACCTCCCAGCAGTTTTCAAAATATCCCAAACATCCCAATTTCGAGGCCTGAGCCATATTTTGGAGCCATATTCTGGCTCTCTGCACGTATTCGCAGTTTGAAATTACGACTTTTTTATACCCAACATATGCCAAGTCCTGAAAGCGGCGGCGAATCAAATTTTGCACAAAATCCCCTACAGTTTTCGAAATATCCCAAATATTCCAATTTCGAGGCCTGAGCCATATTTTGGAGCCAACTTCTGGCTCTCTGCACGTATTCGCAGTTTGATATTACGATTTTTATACCCAACATATGCCAAGTACTGAAAGCAGCGTTTGGTCACATTTGTCCCAAACCCCCCGTGCAGTTTTCAAAATATCCCAAACATCCCACTTTCAAGGCCTGAGCCATATTTTAAAAGCCAAATTCAAGCTCTCTGCACGTTTTCGCAGTTTGAAATTACGACTTTTTATACCCAACATATGCCAAGTTCTGAAAGCGGCGTTTGGTCATATTTGTCCCAAACCCTCCTTCAGTTTTCAAAATATCCCAAACATCCCAATTTCGAGGACTGAGCAATATTTTGGAGCCAAATTCTGGCTCCATGCACGTATTCGCGGTTTGAAATTACGACATTTTATACCCAACATATGCTAAGTCCTGAAAGCAGCAGTGAGTCAAATTTTGCACAAACTCCCCTACAGTTTTCGAAATATCGCAAATATCCCAATTTCGAGGCCTGAGCCATATTTTGGAGCCAACTTCTGGCTCTCTGCACATATTCACAGTATGAAATTACGAATTTTTTATACCCAACATATGCCAAGTACTGAAAGCGGTGTTTGGTCACATTTGTCCCAAACCCCCCCCCCCCCTGCAGTTTTCAAAATATCCCAAACATCCCAATTTCGAGGCCTTAGCCATATTTTGGAGCCACATTCAAGCTCTCTGCAAGTATTCGCGGTTTGAAATTACGACATTTTATACCCAACATATGCCAAGTCTTGAAAGCGGCAGTGAGTCACATATCGCACAAACTCCCCTGGAGTTTTCGAAATACCCCAAATATCCCAATTTCGAGGCCTGAGCCATATTTTGGAGCCATATTCTGGCTCTCTGCACGTATTCGCAGTTTGAAATTACGACTTTTTTATACCCAACATATGCCAAGTCTTGAAAGCGGCAGTGAGTCACATTTCGCACAAACTCCCCTGCAGTTTTCAAAATATCCCAAACATCCCAATTTCGAGGCCTGAGCCATATTTTGGAGCCAAATTCTGGCTCTCTGCACGTATTCGCAGTTTGAAATTACGACTTTTTTATACCCAACATATGCCAAGTACTGAAAGCAGCGTTTGGTCACATTTGTCCCAAACCCCCCCTGCAGTTTTCAAAATATCCCAAACATCCCAATTTCGAGGCCTTAGCCATATTTTGGAGCCAAATTCTGGCTCTCTGCACGTATTCGCAGTTTGAATTTACGACTTTTTATACCCAACATATGCCAAGTACTGAAAGCGGCAGTGAGTCACATTTTGCTCAAACTCCCCTGCAGTTTTCAAAATATCCCAAACATCCCACTTTCATGGCCTGAGCCATATTTTGGAGCCAAATTCAAGCTCTCTGCAAGTATTCGCAGTGTGAAATTATGACTTTTTATACCCAACATATGCCAAGTTCTGTAAGCAGCGTTTGGTCATATTTGTCCCAATCCCCCCTGCAGTTTTCAAAATATCCCAAACTACCCAATTTCGAGGACTGAGCAATATTTTGGTGCCAAATTCTGGCTCTATGCACGTATTCGCAGTTTGAAATTACG
This sequence comes from Procambarus clarkii, assembly GCF_040958095.1. Taxonomy (NCBI): domain Eukaryota; kingdom Metazoa; phylum Arthropoda; class Malacostraca; order Decapoda; family Cambaridae; genus Procambarus; species Procambarus clarkii. Next base: position 300,853 of record NC_091230.1, on the reverse strand, counting down.
ACTTTTTATACCCAACATATGCCAAGTGTTGAAAGTGGCGTTTGGTTATAGTTGTCCCAAACCTCCCTGCAGTTTTCAAAATATCCCAAACATCACAATATCGAGGCCTGAGCCATATTTTGGAGCCAAGTTCTGGCTCTCTGCACGTATTCGCAGTTTGATATTACGATTTTTATACCCAACATATGCCAAGTACTGAAAGCGCCAGTGAGTCACATTTTGCACAAATTCCCCTGCAGTTTTCGAAATACCCCAAAAATCCCAATTTCGAGGCGAGAGCCATATTTTGGAGCCAAACTCAGGCTCTCTGCACGTATTCACAGTTTGAAATTACGACTTTTTTATACCCAACATAGGTCAAGTACTGAAAGCGGCAGTGAGTCACATTTCGCACAAACTCCCCTGCAGTTTTCGAAATATCCCAAATATCCCAATTTCGAGGCTTGAGCAATATTTTGGAGCCAAATTCTGGCTCATTGCACGTATTCGCAGTTTGAAATTACGACCATTTTTATGCCCAACATATGCCAAGTACTGAATGCGGCGTTTGGTCACATTTTTCCCAAACCGTCCGTGCAGTTTTCAAAATATCCCAAACATCCCAATTTCAAGGACTGAGCAATATTTTGGAGCCAAATTCTGGCTCTATGCACGTATTCGCAGTTTGAAATTACGAATTTTTATACCCAATATATGCCAAGTCCTGAAAGCGGCAGTGAGTCAAATTTTGCACAAACTCCCCTACAGTTTTCGAAATATCCCAAATATCCCAATTTCGAGGCCTGAGCCATATTTTGGAGCCAACTTCTGGCTCTCTGCACGTATTCGCAGTATGAAATTACGAATTTTTTATACCCAACATATGCCAAGTACTGAAAGCGGCGTTTGGTAACATTTGTCCCAAACCTCCCTGCAGTTTTCAAAATATCCCAAACATCACCTATCGAGGCCTGAGCCATATTTTGGAGCCAAATTCTGGCTCTCTGCACGTATTCGCAGTTTAATATTACGATTTTTATACCCAACATATGCCAAGTACTGAAAGAGGCAGTGAGTCACATTTTGCACAAACTCCCCTGCAGTTTTCGAAATATCCCAAACATCCCAATTTCGAGGTGTGAGCCATATTTTTGAGCCAAACTCTGGCTCTCTGCACGTATTCGCTTTTTGAAATTACGACTTTTTTATTCCCAACATATGTCAAGTACTGAAAGCGGCAGTGAGTCACATTTCGCACAAACTCCAATGAAGTTTTCAAAATATCCCAAATATCCCAATTTCGAGGCTTGAGCAATATTTTGGAGCCAAATTCTGGCTCATTGTACGTATTCCCAGTTTGAAATTACGACCTTTTTTATGCCCAACATATGCCAAGTACTGAATGCGGCGTTTGGTCACATTTTTCCCAAACCGTCCGTGCAGTTTTCAAAATATCCCAAACATCCCAATTTCAAGGACTGAGCAATATTTTGGAGCCAAATTCTGGCTCTATGCACGTATTCGCAGTTTGAAATTACGAATTTTTATACCCAACATATGCCAAGTACTGAAAGCGGCGTTTGATCACATTTGTCCCAAACCCCCCTGCAGTTTTCAAAATATCCCAAACATCCCAATTTTGAGGCCTGAGCCATATTTTGGAGCCAAATTCTGGCTCTCTGCACGTATTCGCAGTATGAAATTACGACTTTTTATACCCAACATATGCCAAATACTGAAAGCGGCAGTGAGTCACATTTTGCTCAAACTCCCCTGCAGTTTTCAAAATATCCCAAACATCCCACTTTCAAGGCCTGAGCAATATTTTGGAGCCAAATTCTGGCTCTATGCACGTATTCGCAGTATGAAATTACGAATTTTTTATACCCAACATATGCCAAGTGTTGAAAGCGGCGTTTGGTTATATTTGTCCCAAACCTCCCAGCAGTTTTCAAAATATCCCAAACATCCCAATTTTGAGGCCTGAGCCATATTTTGGAGCCTAATTCTGGCTCTATGCACGTATTCGCGGTTTGAAATTACGACATTTTATACCCAACATATGCCAAGTCTTGAAAGCGGCAGTGAGTCACATTTCGCACAAACTCCCCTGCAGTTTTCGAAATATCCCAAATATCCTAATATCGAGGACTGAGCCATATTTTGGAGCCAAATGCTGGCTCTCTGCACGTATTCGCAGTTTGAAATTACGACTTTTTTATGCCCAACATATGCCAAGTACTGAACGCGGCATTTGGTCACATTTGTCCCAATCCCCCCACTGTAGTTTTCAAAATATCCCAAACATCCCTATTTCGAGGCCTGAGCCAAATTTTGGAGCCAAATTCTGGCTCTATGCATGTATTCGTGGTTTGAAATGACGACATTTTATACCCAACATATGCCAAGCCCTGAAAGCGGCAGTGAGTCACATTTCGCACAAACTCCCCTGCAGTTTTCGAAATATCCCAAATATCCCAATTTCGAGGACTGAGCCATATTTTGGAGCCAAATTCTGGCTCTCTGCACGTATACGCAGTTTGAAACTACGACTTTTTTATACCCAACATATGCCAAGTACTGAAAGCGGCGTTTGGTTACATTTGTCCCAAACCTCCCTGCAGTTTTCAAAATATCCCAAACATCACAATATCGAGGCCTCAGCCATATTTTGGAGCCAAATTCTGGCTCTCTGCACGTATTCGCAGTTTGATATTAGGATTTTTATACCCAACATATGCCAAGTACTGAAAGCGGCAGTGAGTCACATTTTGCACAAACTCCCCTGCAAGTTTCGAAATATCATAAATATCCCAATTTTGAGGCCTGAGCCATATTTTTGAGCCAAATTCTGGCTCTCTGCACGTATTCGCAGTTTGAAATTACGAATTTTTTATACCCAATTTATGCCAAGTACTGAAAGCGGCGTTTGGTAACCTTTGTCCCAAACCCTCCTGCAGTTTTCAAAATATCTCAAACATCGCAATTTCGAGGCCTGAGCCATATTTTGGAGCCAAATTCTGGCTCTATGCACGTATTCGAGGCTTGAAATTACGATATTTTATACCCAACATATGCCAAGTCCTGAAACCGGCAGTGAGTCACATTTCGCACAAACTCCCCTGCAGTTTTCGAAATATCCCAAATATCCAAATTTCGAGGCCTGAGCCATATTTTGGAGCCAAATTCTGGCTCTATGCACGTATTCGCAGATTGAAATTACGACTTTTTATACCCAACATATGCCAATTCCTGAAAGCGGCAGTAAGTCACATTTTGCACAAACTCCCCTGCAGTTTTCAAAATATCCCAAACATCCCACTTTCGAGGCCTGAGCCATATTTTGGAGCCAAATTCAAGCTCTCTGCACGTATTCGCAGTTTGAAATTACAACTTTTTATACGCAACATATGCCAAGTTCTGAAAGCGGCGTTTCGTCTCTTTGGTCCCAAACCCCCCTGCAGTTTTCAAAATATCCCAAACATCCCAATTTCGAGGACAGAGCAATATTTTTCAGCCAAATTCTGGCTCTATGCACGTATTCGCAGTTTGAAATTACGACTTTTTATACCCAACATATGCCAAGTCCTGAAAGCGGCAGTGAGTCAAATTTTGTACAAACTCCCCTGCAGTTTTCGAAATATCCCAAATATCCCAATATCGAGGCCTGAGCCATATTATGGAGCCAAATTCTGGCTCTCTCCAAGTATTCGCAGTTTAATATTACGATTTTATACCCAACATATGCCAAGTACTGAAAGCGGCAGTGAGTCACATTTTGCACAAACTCCCCTGTAGTTTTCGAAATATCCCAAACATCCCAATTTCGAGGCCTGAGCCTTATTTTGGAGCCAAACTCTGGCTCTCTCCACGTATTCGCAGTTTGAAATTACGAATTTTTTATACCCAATATATGCCAAGTACTGAAAGCGGCGTTTGGTAACATTTGTCCCAAACCCCCCCTGCAGTTTTCAAAATATCACAAACTTCCCAATTTCGAGGCCTGAGCAATATTTTGGAGCCAAATTCTGGCTCTATGCACGTATTCGCGGTTTGAAATTACGATATTTTATACCCAACATATGCCAAGTCCTGAAAGCGGCAGTGAGAGACATTTCACACAAACTGCACTGCAGTTTTCAAAATATCCCAAATATCCCAATTTCGAGGCCTGAGCAATATTTGGGAGCCAAATTCTGGCTCTCTGCACGTATTCACAAGTTTGAAATTACGACTTTTTTATGCCCAACATATGCCACGTACTGAAAGCGGTGTTTGGTCACATTTGTCCCAAACCCCCCCCCCCCCCCTGCAGTTTTCAAAATATCCCAAACATCCCAATTTCGAGGCCTGAGCAATATTATGGAGCCAAATTCTGGCTCTATGCACGTATTCGCGGTTTGAAATTACGATATTTTATACATAACATATGCCAAGCCCTGAAAGCGGCAGTGAGTCACATTTCACACAAACTCCCCTGCAGTTTTCGAAATATCCCATACATCCCAATTTTGAGGCCTGATCCATATTTTGGAGCAAAATTCTGGCTCTCTGCACGTATTCGCAGTTTGAAATTACGACTTTATATACCCAACATATGCCAAGTACTAAAAGTGGCGTTTGGTTACATTTGTCCCAAACCTCCCTGCAGTTTCAAAATATCCCAAACATCCCAATTTCGAGGCCTGAGCCTTATTTTGGAGCCAAATTCTGGCTCTATGCATGTATTCGCGGTTTGAAATTACGACATTTTATGCCCAACATATGCCAAGTTCTGAAAGCGGCAGTGAGTCACATTTCACACAAACTGCACTGCAGTTTTCAAAATATCCCAAATATCCCAATTTCGAGTCCTGAGCAATATTTGGGAGCCAAATTCTGGCTCTTTGCACGTATTCGCAGATTGAAATTACGACTTTATATACCCAACATATGCCAAGTACTGTAAGAGACGTTTGGTCATATTTGTCCCAAACCTCACTGCAGTTTTCCAAATATCTCAAACATCCCAATTTCGACGCCTGAGCCATATTTTGGAGCCAAATTCTGGCTCTCTGCACGTATTCGCAGTTTGAAATTACGACTATTTATTCAAACATATGCCAAGTCCTGAAAGCGGCAGTGAGTCACATTTTGCACAAACTCCCTTGCAGTTTTCGAAATATCCCAAATATCTCAATTTCGACACCTGAGCCATATTTTGGAGCCAAATTCAAGCACTCTGCACGTATTCGCAGTTTGAAATTAGGACTTTTTATACCCAACATATGCAAAGTTCTGAAAGCGGCTTTTGGTCAAATTTGTCCCAAACCCCCCTGCAGTTTTCAAAATATCCCAAATATCCCAATTTCGAGACCTGAGCCATATTTTGGGCCAAACTCTGGCTCTCTGCACGTATTCGCAGTTTGAAATTACGAATGTTTTATACCCAATATATGCCAAGTACTGAAAGCGGCGTTTGGTAACATTTGTCCCAAACCCCCCTGCAGTTTTCAAAATATCCCAAACATTCCAATTTCGAGGCCTGAGCCATATTTTGGAGACAAATTCTGGCTCTATGCACGTATTCACGGTTTGAAATTACGACATTTTATACCCAACATATGCCAAGTCTTGAAAGCGGCAGAGAGTCACATTTCGCACAAACTCCCCTGCAGTTTTCGAAATATCCCAAATACCCCAATTTCGAGGACTGAGCCATATTTTGGAGCCAAATGCTGGCTCTCTGCACGTATTCGCTGTTTGAAATTACGACTTTTTTATGCCCATCATATGCTAAGTACTAAACGCGGCGTTTGGTCACATTTGTCCCAACCCCCCCCCCCCCTGTGTTTTTCAAAATATCCCAAACATCCCTATTTCGAGGCCTGAGCCAAATTTTGGAGCCAAATTCTTGCTCTATGCACGTATTCGTGGTTTGAAATTACGACATTTTATACCCAACATATGCCAAGTACTGAAAGTGGCGTTTGGTCACATTTGTCCCAAACCTCCCTGCAGTTTTCAAAATATCCCAAACATCCCAATTTCGAGGCATGAGCCATATTTTGGAGCCAAATTCTGGCTCTATGCACGTATTCGCAGTTTGATATTACGATTTTTATACCCAACATATGCCAAGTACTGAAAGCGGCAGTGAGTCACATTTTGCACAAACGCCCCTGCAGTTTTCGAAATATCCCAAATATCCTAATTTCGAGGCCTGAGCTATATTTTGGAGCCAAATTCTGGCTCTCTGCACGTATTCGCAGTTTGAACTACAACTTTTTTATACCCAACATATGCCAAGTACTGAAAGCGGCGTTTGGTTACATTTGTCCCAAACCTCCCTGCAGTTTTCAAAATATCCCAAACATCACAATATCGAGGCCTCAGCCATATTTTGGAGCCAAATTCTGGTTCTCTGCACGTATTCGCAGTTTGATATTACGATTTTTATACCCAACATATGCCAAGTACTGAAAGCGGCAGTGAGTCACATTTTGCACAAACTCCCCTGCAATTTTCGAAATATCATAAATATCCCAATTTTGAGGCCTGAGCCATATTTTTGAGCCAAATTCTGGCTCTCTGCACGTATTCGCAAACTCCCCAGCAGTTTTCGAAATATCCCAAACATCCCAATTTCGAGGCCTGAGCCATATTTTGGAGCCAAATTCAGGCTCTATGCACGTATTCGAGGTTTGAAATTACGATATTTTATACCCAACATATGCCAAGCCCTGAAAGCGGCAGTGAGTCACATTTCGCCCAAACTCCACTGCATTTTTCGAAATATACTAAATATCCCTATTTTGAGGCCTGAGCCATATTTTGGAGCCAAATTCTGGCTCTCTGCACGTATACACAGTTTGAAATTACGACTTTTTATACCCAACATATGCCAAGTACTGAAAGTGGCGTTTGGTCACATTTGTCCCAAACCTCCCTGCAGTTTTCAAAATATCCCAAACATCCCAATTTCGAGGCATGAGCCATATTTTGGAGCCAAATTCTGGCTCTATGCACGTATTCGCAGTTTGATATTACGATTTTTATACCCAACATATGCCAAGTACTGAAAGCGGCAGTGAGTCACATTTTGCACAAACTCCCCTGCAATTTTCGAAATATCCCAAATATCCTAATTTCGAGGCCTGAGCTATATTTTGGAGCCAAATTCTGGCTCTCTGCACGTATTCACAGTTTGAAATTATGAATTTATATACCCAACATATGCCAAGTACTGAAAGCGGCGTTTCGTCACTTTTGTCCCAAACCTCCCTGCAGTTTTCAGAATATCCCAAACATCCCAATTTCAAGGCCTGAGCCATATTTTGGAGTCAAATTCTGGCTCTATGCACGTATTCGCAGATTAAAATTACGATTTTTATACCCAACATATGCCAAGTCCTGAAAGCGGCAGTGAGTCACATTTCCCACAAACTCCCCTGCAGTTTTCGAAATATCCCAAATATCCCAATTTTGAGGCCTGAGCCATATTTTGGAGCCAAATTCTGGCTCTCTGCACGTATTCGCAGTATGAAATTACGACTTTTTATACCCAACATATGCCAAATACTGAAAGCGGCAGTGAGTCACATTTTGCTCAAACTCCCCTGCAGTTTTCAAAATATCCCAAACATCCCACTTTCATGGCCTGAGCCATATTTTGGAGCCAAATTCAAGCTCTCTGCACGTATTCGCAGTTTGAAATTATGACTTTTTATACCCAACATATGTCAAGTTCTGTAAGCAGCGTTTGGTCATATTTGTCCCAAACCCCCCTGCAGTTTTCAAAATATCCCAAACTACCCAATTTCGAGGACTGAGCAATATTTTGGTGCCAAATTCTGGCTCTATGCACGTATTCGCAGTTTGAAATTACGACTTTTTATACCCAACATATGCCAAGTGTTGAAAGTGGCGTTTGGTTATATTTGTCCCAAACCTCCCTGCAGTTTTCAAAATATCCCAAACATCACAATATCGAGGCCTGAGCCATATTTTGGAGCCAAATTCTGGCTCTCTGCACGTATTCGCAGTTTGATATTACGATTTTTATACCCAACATATGCCAAGTACTGAAAGCGCCAGTGAGTCACATTTTGCACAAATTCCCCTGCAGTTTTCGAAATACCCCAAAAATCCCAATTTCGAGGCGAGAGCCATATCTTTGGAGCCAAACTCAGGCTCTCTGCACGTATTCACAGTTTGAAATTACGACTTTTTTATACCCAACATATGTCAAGTACTGAAAGCGGCAGTGAGTCACATTTTGCACAAACTCCCCTGCAGTTTTCGAAATATCCCAAAACATCCCAATTTCGAGGTGTGAGCCATATTTTTGAGCCAAACCCTGGCTCTCTGCACGTATTCGCAGTTTGAAATTACGACTTTTTTATACCCAACGTATGCCAAGTACTGAAAGCGGCGTTTGGTCACATTTGTCCCAAACCCCCCTGCAGTTTTCAAAATATCCCAAACATCCCAATTTTGAGGCCTGAGCCATATTTTGGAGCCAAATTCTGGCTCTCTGCACGTATTCGCAGTATGAAATTACGACTTTTTATACCCAACATATGCCAAATACTGAAAGTGGCAGTGAGTCACATTTTGCTCAAACTCCCCTGCAGTTTTCAAAATATCCCAAACATCCCACTTTCAAGGCCTGAGCCATATTTTGGAGCCAAATTCAAGCTCTCTGCACGTATTCGCAGTTTGAAATTCCTACTTTTTATAACCAACATATGCCAAGTTCTGTAAGCAGCGTTTGGTCATATTTGTCCCAAACCCCCCTGCAGTTTTCAAAATATTCCAAACTACCCAATTTCGAGGACTGAGCAATATTTTGGAGCCAAATTCTGGCTCTATGCACGTATTCGCAGTATGAAATTACGAATTTTTTATACCCAACATATGCCAAGTGTTGAAAGCGGCGTTTGGTTATATTTGTCCCAAACCTCCCAGCAGTTTTCAAAATATCCCAAACATCCCAATTTTGAGGCCTGCGCCATATTTTGGAGCCTAATTCTGGCTCTATGCACGTATTCGCGGTTTGAAATTACGACATTTTATACCCAACATATGCCAAGTCTTGAAAGCGGCAGTGAGTCACATTTCGCACAAACTCCCCTGTAGTTTTCGAAATATCCCAAATATCCTAATTTCGAGGACTGAGCCATATTTTGGAGCCAAATTCTGGATCTCTGCACGTATACGCAGTTTGAAACTACGACTTTTTTATACCCAACATATGCCAAGTACTGAAAGCGGCGTTTGGTTACATTTGTCCCAAACCTCCCTGCAGTTTTCAAAATATCCCAAACATCACAATATCGAGGCCTCAGCCATATTTTGGAGCCAAATTCTGGCTCTCTGCACGTATTCGCAGTTTGATATTAGGATTTTTATACCCAACATATGCCAAGTACTGAAAGCGGCAGTGAGTCACATTTTGCACAAACTCCCCTGCAATTTTCGAAATATCATAAATATCTCAATTTTGAGGCCTGAGCCATATTTTTGAGCCAAATTCTGGCTCTCTGCACGTATTCGCAGTTTGAAATTACGACTTTTTTATACCCAATTTATGCCAAGTACTGAAAGCGGCGTTTGGTAACCTTTGTCCCAAACCCTCCTGCAGTTTTCAAAATATCTCAAACATCGCAATTTCGAGGCCTGAGCCATATTTTGGAGCCAAATTCTGGCTCTATGCACGTATTCGAGGCTTGAAATTACGATATTTTATACCCAACATATGCCAAGTCCTGAAACCGGCAGTGAGTCACATTTCGCACAAACTCCCCTGCAGTTTTCGAAATATCCCAAATATCCAAATTTCGAGGCCTGAGCCATATTTTGGAGCCAAATTCTGGCTCTATGCACGTATTCGCAGATTGAAATTACGACTTTTTATACCCAACATATGCCAATTCCTGAAAGCGGCAGTAAGTCACATTTTGCAGAAACTTCCTTCCAGTTTTCGAAATATCCCAAATATCCCAATTTCGAGGCCTGAGCAATATTTTCGAGCCAAATTCTGGCTCTCTGCACGTATTCGCAGTTTGAAATTACGACTTTTTATACCCAACATATGCCAAGTACTGAAAGCAGCAGTGAGTCACATTTTGCACAAACTCCCCTGCAGTTTTCAAAATATCCCAAACATCCCACTTTCGAGGCCTGAGCCATATTTTGGAGCCAAATTCAAGCTCTCTGCACGTATTCGCAGTTTGAAATTACAACTTTTTATACGCAACATATGCCAAGTTCTGAAAGCGGCGTTTCGTCTCTTTGGTCCCAAACCCCCCTGCAGTTTTCAAAATATCCCAAACATCCCAATTTCGAGGACAGAGCAATATTTTTCAGCCAAATTCTGGCTCTATGCACGTATTCGCAGTTTGAAATTACGACTTTTTATACCCAACATATGCCAAGTCTTGAAAGCGGCAGCTGAGTCAAATTTTGTACAAACTCCCCTGCAGTTTTCGAAATATCCCAAATATCCCAATATCGAGGCCTGAGCCATATTATGGAGCCAAATTCTGGCTCTCTCCAAGTATTCGCAGTTTAATATTACGATTTTTTACCCAACATATGCCAAGTACTGAAAGCGGCAGTGAGTCACATTTTGCACAAACTCCCCTGTAGTTTTCGAAATATCCCAAACATCCCAATTTCGAGGCCTGAGCCTTATTTTGGAGCCAAACTCTGGCTCTCTCCACGTATTCGCAGTTTGGAATTACGATATTTTATACCCAACATATGCCAAGTCCTGAAAGCGGCAGTGAGACACATTTCACACAAACTTCACTGCAGTTTTCAAAATATCCCAAATATCCCAATTTCGAGGCCTGAGCAATATTTGGGAGCCAAATTCTGGCTCTCTGCACGTATTCACAGTTTGAAATTACGACTTTTTTATGCCCAACATATGCCACGTACTGAAAGCGGTGTTTGGTCACATTTGTCCCAAACCCCCCCCCCCCCCCTGCAGTTTTCAAAATATCCCAAACATCCCAATTTCGAGGCCTGAGCAATATTATGGAGCCAAATTCTGGCTCTATGCACGTATTCGCGGTTTGAAATTACGATATTTTATACATAACATATGCCAAGCCCTGAAAGCGGCAGTGAGTCACATTTCACACAAACTCCCCTGCAGTTTTCGAAATATCCCAAATATCCCAATTTTGAGGCCTGATCCATATTTTGGAGCAAAATTCTGGCTCTCTGCACGTATTCGCAGTTTGAAATTACGACTTTATATACCCAACATATGCCAAGTACTGAAAGTGGCGTTTGGTTACATTTGTCCCAAACCTCCCTGCAGTTTCAAAATATCCCAAACATCCCAATTTCGAGGCCTGAGCCATATTTTGGAGCCAAATTCAAGCACTCTGCACGTATTCGCAGTTTGAAATTAGGACTTTTTATACCCAACATATGCAAAGTTCTGAAAGCGGCTTCTGGTCAAATTTGTCCCAAACCCCCCTGCAGTTTTCAAAATATCCCAAATATCCCAATTTCGAGACCTGAGCCATATTTTGGGCCAAACTCTGGCTCTCTGCACGTATTCGCAGTTTGAAATTACGAATTTTTTATACCCAATATATGCCAAGTACTGAAAGCGGCGTTTGGTAACATTTGTCCCAAACCCCCCTGCAGTTTTCAAAATATCCCAAACATCCCAATTTCGAGGCCTGAGCCATATTTTGGAGCCAAATTCTGGCTCTATGCACGTATTCGCGGTTTGAAATTACGACATTTTATACCCAACATATGCCAAGTCTTGAAAGCGGCAGAGAGTCACATTTCGCACAAACTCCCCTGCAGTTTTCGAAATATCCCAAATATCCCAATTTCGAGGACTGAGCCATATTTTGGAGCCAAATGCTGGCTCTCTGCACGTATTCGCTGTTTGAAATACGACTTTTTTATGCCCAACATATGCCAAGTACTAAACGCGGCGTTTGGTCACATTTGTCCCCCCCCCCCCTGTGGTTTTCAAAATATCCCAAACATCCCTATTTTGAGGCCTGAGCCATATTTTGGAGCCAAATTCTGGCTCTCTGCACGTATACACAGTTTGAAATTACGAATTTTTTATACCCAACATATGCCAAGTACTGAAAGTGGCGTTTGGTCACATTTGTCCCAAACCTCCCTGCAGTTTTCAAAATATCCCAAACATCCCAATTTCGAGGCATGAGCCATATTTTGGAGCCAAATTCTGGCTCTATGCACGTATTCGCAGTTTGATATTACGATTTTTATACCCAACATATGCCAAGTACTGAAAGCGGCAGTGAGTCACATTTTGCACAAACTCCCCTGCAGTTTTCGAAATATCCCAAATATCCTAATTTCGAGGCCTGAGCTATATTTTGGAGCCAAATTCTGGCTCTCTGCACGTATTCGCAGTTTGAAACTACAACTTTTTTATACCCAACATATGCCAAGTACTGAAAGCGGCGTTTGGTTACATTTGTCCCAAACCTCCCTGCAGTTTTCAAAATATCCCAAACATCACAATATCGAGGCCTCAGCCATATTTTGGAGCCAAATTCTGGCTCTCTGCACGTATTCGCAGTTTGATATTACGATTTTTATACCCAACATATGCCAAGTACTGAAAGCGGCAGTGAGTCACATTTTGCACAAACTCCCCTGCAATTTTCGAAATATCATAAATATCCCAATTTTGAGACCTGAGCCATATTTTTGAGCCAAATTCTGGCTCTCTGCACGTATTCGCAAACTCCCCAGCAGTTTTCGAAATATCCCAAACATCCCAATTTCGAGGCCTGAGCCATATTTTGGAGCCAAATTCTGGCTCTATGCACGTATTCGAGGTTTGAAATTACAATATTTTATACCCAACATATGCCAAGCCCTGAAAGCGGCAGTGAGTCACATTTCGCACAAACTCCACTGCATTTTTCGAAATATACTAAATATCCCTATTTTGAGGCCTGAGCCATATTTTGGAGCCAAATTCTGGCTCTCTGCACGTATACACAGTTTGAAATTACGACTTTTTATACCCAATATATGCCAAGTACTGAAAGTGGCGTTTGGTCACATTTGTCCCAAACCTCCCTGCAGTTTTCAAAATATCCCAAACATCCCAATTTCGAGGCATGAGCCATATTTTGGAGCCAAATTCTGGCTCTATGCACGTATTTGCAGTTTGATATTACGATTTTTATACCCAACATATGCCAAGTACTGAAAGCGGCAGTGAGTCACATTTTGCACAAACTCCCCTGCAGTTTTCGAAATATCCCAAATATCCTAATTTCGAGGCCTGAGCTATATTTTGGAGCCAAATTCTGGCTCTCTGCACGTATTCGCAGTTTGAAATTATGAATTTATATACCCAACATATGCCAAGTACTGAACGCGGCGTTTCGTCACTTTTGTCCCAAACCTCCCTGCAGTTTTCAGAATATCCCAAACATCCCAATTTCAAGGCCTGAGCCATATTTTGGAGTCAAATTCTGGCTCTATGCACGTATTCGCAGATTAAAATTACGACTTTTTATACCCAACATATGCCAAGTCCTGAAAGCGGCAGTGAGTCACATCTCCCACAAACTCCCCTGCAGTTTTCGAAATATCCCAAATATCCCAATTTCGAGGCCTGAACCATAATTTGGAGCCAAATTCTGGGTCTCTGCACGTATTAGCAGTTTTTAATTGCAAATTTTATACTCAACATATGCCAAGTACTGAAAGCGGCATTTGGTCACATTTGTCCCAAACCTCCCTGCAGTTTTCAAAATATCCCAAACATGCTAATTTCGAGGCCTGAGAAATATTTTGAAGCCAAATTCTGGCTCTCTGCACGTATTCGCAGTTTGAAATTACGACTTTTTATACCCAACATATTCCAGGTACTGAAAGCAGCAGTGAGTCACATTTTGCACAAACTCCCCTGCAGTTTTCAAAATATCCCCAATATCCCAATTTCGAGGCCTGAGTCTTATTTTGGAACCAAATTTTCGCTCTCTGCAAGTATTCGAAGTTTGATATTACGATTTTTATACCCAACATATGCCAAGTACTGAAAGCGGCAGTGAGTCACATTTAGCACAAACTATCCTGCAGTTTTCAAAATATCCCAAACATCCCAACTTCGAGGCCTAAACCATATTTTGGAGCCAAATTCTGGATCTCTGCACGTATTCGCAGTTTGAAATTACGACTTTTTTTATGCCCAACATATGCCAAGTACTGAACGCGGCGTTTGGTCACATTTGTCCCAAACCCCCCGAGCAGTTTTCAAAATATCCCAAACATCCCAATTTCGAGGCCTGAGCCATATTTTGGAGCCAAATTCTGGCTTTCTGCACGTACTCGCAGTTTGAAATTACGACTTTTTTATACCCAACATATGCCAAGTACTGAAAGTGGCAGTGACTCACATTTTGCTAAACTCCCCTGCATTTTTCAAAATATCCTAAACATCTAAATTTCGAACCCTGAGCCATATTTTGGAGCCAAATTCTGGCTCTCAGCTCGTATTCGCAGTTTGAAATTATGACTTTTTATACCCAACAAATGCCAAGTACTGAAAGCGGTGTTTGGACACATTTGTCCTAAACCTCCCTGCAACTTTCAAAATATCCTAAACTTGCTAATTTCGAGGCCTGACCCATAGTTTGGAGCAAAATTCTGGCTCTCTGCACGTATTCGCAGTTTGAAATTACGACTTTATATACCCAACATATGCCAAGTCCTGAAAGCGGCAGTGAGTCACATTTTGCACAAACTCCCCTGCAGTTTTCGAAATATCCCAAATATTCCAATTTCGAGGCCTTAGCCATGTTTTGGAGCCTAATTCTGGCTCTCTGCACATATTCGCAGTTTGAAATTGCGACTTGTTTATGCCCAACATATGCCAAGTACTAAAAGCGGCGTTTGGTCACATCTGTCCCAATCCCCCCTGCAGTTTTCAAAATATCCCAAACATCTCAATTTCAAGGCCTGAGCCATATTTTCGAGCAAAATGCTGGCTCTCTGCACGTATTCGCAGATTGAATTTATGACTTTTTATACCCAACATATGCCAAGTCCTTAAAGTGGGAGTGAGTCACATTTTGCACAAACTCCCCTGCAGTTTTCGAAATATCCCAAATATCCCAATTTCGAGGCCTGAGCCATATTTTGGAGCCTAATTCTGGCTCTCTGCTCATATTCGCAGTTTGAAATTACGAATTTTTATACCCAACATATGCCAAGTACTGAAAGAGGCAGTGAGTCACATTTTGCAGAAACTCCCCTTGCAGTTTTCAAAATATCCCAAACATCCCAATTTCGAGGCCTGAGCCATATTTTGGAGTCAAATTCTGGCTCTCTGCACGTATTCGCAGTTTGAAATTTCTACTTTTTATACCCAACATAAGCCAAGTACTGAAAGAGGCAGAGAGTCACATTTTGCAGAAACTCCCCTGCAGTTTTCAAAATATCCCAAATATTCCTATTTCGAGGCCTGAGCTATATTTTGGAGCCAAACTCTGGCTCTCAGCACGTATTCGCAGTTTGAAATTACGAATTTTTATACACAACATATGCCAAGTACTGAAAGCGGCGTTTGGTCATATTTGTCCCAAACCCCCCCGCAGTTTTCAAAATATCCCAAACATCCTAATTTCGAGGCCTGAGCAATATTTTGGAGCAAAATTCTGGCTCTCAGCACGTATTCGCAGTTTGAAATTACGAATTTTTATACACAACATATGCCAAGTACTGAAAGCGGC